>NW_010425599.1:5285-5599 GCF_000710305.1 Buceros rhinoceros silvestris
CAGCTGCCTCCCCCTGGGACACGCCCACGGGTCACCGCTGTGTCCTGTCCCTCCCCAGCTGGCTCTGCCCCAGCCTTCCCTCCCGGCCAATATGACCCCCCCAGGGACGAGTTCAGCCTCTGGCTCCACTCCCAGGGTGGGCAGGAGGGGCCCTGCCCCAGTGCTATGGAGCGAGCTCAGCCCGGGACAGGCCCTGGGGTGGTGCGGGGGGAGCTGTCAGCTATGGCCCCCAGCCCCTCCTGCCACGCTGGGGTGAGGGCTACAACCTCCCCATGCTGCCCACCCCCAAGCTATGGGGCACAGACTCCACATCA
>NW_010425600.1:0-220 GCF_000710305.1 Buceros rhinoceros silvestris
CCAGCCTTACCTGCTCTCCTCCCAGGCCTCCCCTTCCCAGCCGGCGCAGCCCGCTCTGGTTCCCTCCGTACCTCCCCCGGCCAAGCCATCGCAGGCCCATTTCCCCCCGCCCCAGCCGTCTGCGCCCCTGCCCGCCGCTGCCCAGCCGGAGGCCCTCCAGGGGGCATCCAAAGAGGCCGTGGGAACTGAACAGCCGGCCCCCTCCACCATGACTCCCCCG
>NW_010425600.1:237-2498 GCF_000710305.1 Buceros rhinoceros silvestris
CCCTCCAGGGTGCCTCCAAAGAGGCCGTGGGCACTGAACAGCCGGACCCCTCCACCATGACTCCCCAGGTAAGGCAGCGTCACCTCCGCGCTCGTCCCTGCGGCCCAGGCTGGCAGCAGGGAGTGGCCAGGGCAGCGGTGGCGATTAACCGCAGTTAATAAACACACCGTATTTACATAATGCTTACAAGGTTTGGATGCCACCCTCGGAAGTTCGGGTGTTGGCACGGCTCACTGAACAGCCGGACCCCTCCACCATGACTCCCCAGGTAAGGCAGCGTCACCTCCGCGCTCGTCCCTGCGGCCCAGGCTGGCAGCAGGGAGTGGCCAGGGCAGCGGTGGCGATTAACCGCAGTTAATAAACACACCGTATTTACATAATGCTTACAAGGTTTGGATGCCACCCTCGGAAGTTCGGGTGTTGGCACGGCTCAGACGAGGCTCCATTAAAAGCTTCTTTAGCCAGTGGTGATTGTTGGGATGTAACAAACCATAATTTTTCAAGACCAAATGGTTTTTTTAGGGAAAAGTCTAGCTCCCGGCTGGAATTAATTTACTTGGGGGGTCTCTGGAGAACTCTTTTCCAGGGTGCAGCGTGTGGGTGACCTGCGTTGAACCTCTGTTGGCTTTGTCTGGCCTGTTGTGAGATGCAAAGGTCTGTTTGCTTATTGCACATCGCAGGATAAGTACCTCTTTTTCTCATGGGGTGGTGGTTCGGTTGTCTGAGCAGTGTAGAATTGTCACTATTTTAATCTTGCCACACAAATCTGCAAAAGTGTTTTTGTTGTGGTAATACCGGCCCTTTACTTAGACTTCCTTACATGTTTTGCGCTCTATGTGCTTGATCTTCCAGTACAGAATTCCATGGGGCATTGGAGAGAAATATTTTGAAATATTTTTGAGGTGAAAAGTATTGTGATTGTTAATGCTGTGTGCTTTTTATATGTACAGTAGAGCCAAAATGCATGCAAAATGTTCACAGGCTTCACTTCCTAAATGTGAGCCAATTCCAGCGAACTTGATGTGACTGTTCATATCCACTAAGTTAGAGAGAATCTAGTTGCTTAAGGTTAGCCATGTACAGAGACACTTTTGTTGAAGTCCTCAGCTGTGTATACAGGTCAGTCAGATTCACTGAGGCTCTTGCATGGCATTACGGTCAGCTTGTAGAGATCCAGCTGCAAGAAAACAGCTGAAGTGTATGCTTTTATTTAAGTTTGAAAGATACCTAGTTTTGGAAAATGTATCTTAGGATTCTGATTTGAAGCTAAGTTTGCAAAAATCCTGTTGTGTCATATTGAAGTCACTGATACTTAAAAACATGCCCAAACAGTTACCAAATTTTAAGTGTATCTATTGAAGTTTCATGCCAGTACCTGAATACATTTGGGAACATATCATTCTTAAGCTTGCACCATATCACTGATCACTGCCTAGGACAGTGGTGCTTTTGGTTCATGAATTTAATTTTACAAAAGTTTTGGACAGTATGGGTTCATCTTTTACAGTGATAGCAACGGGACTTACTACATTTTTTAATGACAAAACCAAAATCTTGAAAAATCAGGTGTAGAAAGGGATGTTAATTTGGTGTTGAGGCTGCTTGCTGAGTTGTTAAATTATTGAACTCAAGATTGAACAGTAAACTGTCATTCCTCCCCCCTTATGTAGCCTGAAATTTTATTAATGCTATATATATAGCGCTATATATAATGCTAACCACTCTTTCCTTTCCGGAAGAGTCATAATTAATGAATTATTGTGATGCACACATAGAAGCAGAATACTGAAGTTTACCTTGTCTGGTTTATGAGTGTTTATAGCAACAACTTCAATCTTGAGTAGTTTGTTTATTCTCATGCGCAGTTCAGTGTTAATTCAAAAGGAATATGGTACTTTGCTGATCATAAATTTGTTATAACAGATTGATACAATTTTGGTTATCTGAGGCTGTAAAATGGGACAGGATTTGGAGCAGCAAGTATTTACACAGTAAGAATAGGAAAAGCAAGGTATAGCGATGCTTTCTTGCTAATGATCTTAAAAGCCAAGGAGAGAAATACTGTAATTTGTCATTTTTAGGATCCTATTAGGCTTTTGTTTAAACTGATAATTGAAAACAACTCTTTCTGTTCTCATCCTACAGTAACAGTGGTTGCAGTCAAATAGATCAGTGTTTTTCTCTCAACATAGAAAATATTATGCAATTTGCCATGAGTTAGTGTGTTATTTCCCTTTCCTGTCTCAAAATAAGGTACTGCT
>NW_010425600.1:2590-5801 GCF_000710305.1 Buceros rhinoceros silvestris
CTTTCCCTTGACAGTATTGTGAGTTTAGCATAGTTTCTTTCATGGGTGTACAGTCTGGTTAAATTGCTAGATTCTTCTGTTTCTCTACAGTCAGATGTGTCTTTTGTCAAGTCCTGTTAAAATACCTGCGGTATTTCATTAATGCTCCATCTAGTATTTGGATACTCTATGCTGCTATTTATTTACAGTAGTAGACAAATATGTGTGGGTGCATCTGTACCCATAAATATCCATTTATCTAAATTTGTTAAAGCTACCTTAGCTTTACCCCATTACCTTTCAGCAGACTCTTGTTTTATAAAGGGTGCTAAACCATTCTTTTGCTGTCTTTACCAGAAAAGGACTGAGTCTCCCCCCAAAAAAGGCATTATGTTATGGCCTAGGGTTCCCTAAATTAATTTTGAAGTAGTCTTTTTGTGTGGGCTTTGCGTTTTTGGTGGTATGTCCTGTGATCAGGAGCTGATAGTGCTGCTTTCAGTGTTCCCTGTACAATGCAACAGGTGTAGTTTCTTGGCCTGCCAAAGGTGGAAAAAGGCATATATTGATGCTGACGTGTTTCTTGGGCTTAAGAATTGACGGGCTTAGTGGCCTTGACGAATGGCAGTCATCATGAGGATATGAGCACTCAAATAACTGAACATTTCGCCATCAGGACCTTTCTAGACTAGCACTTCTGTTTTGCTCAGGCTAATCTGTAGAAATGTACCTTTCTACTTCTCTTGCACTTTTCAGATAGAACATGCAATTATGTGTGTCATTGACTTCACCTGCCGCAAAAAAAGGTGACAGGATATTATCATAGCTCTTTGTGTAAACTGCCGGTCATAATATGGGTTTTAGCCCTTTGTCCAGTTGGGATAACGAGAAGGAAACAAAATGAATCCATGGAGACAACAATTTTGTGGCGGTAGAACAGGTGCTCACCAAGCATAGCATCCAGCATCATCATAGTAAATCACCTTACAATGCCTTTTGAGAGGAATAATTGAACCTACTTTTGTATAGCTGGGGTGTATGCTCCTCCCTGGGGTCGAAGGTTTCTGAGTCCATGCTGGAGCATGAACGCGTGCCTTCCACCCATAGCCATGACTGCTCTTCTGAGTCATGTTCTTGTTGAAAAGATTCTTAGCAGTATTTATTGCAGGATCAACAAAGTCCAAAAAGTATAGCTTCTCCTTTTAGTGACCTCATCTCCAATTTGCTGTTTTATAGAAGTATTTTTTTTAAAAAATAGAGCTCCATGTTTAATTGTGTCTGCTAAATTGCTACCAATAGGAAACATCATTCCTGATTTGTGTGTGAGGTAGGCTTTTGGAGGGAGCTTGCACTTCCTTTAAATCTGTTTTAAGATAGGCAGAGTGGTTTAGTTTTGAGAAATCTCATCAGACACCACCTACCACTTTGTAACTGTCACACGTGTTTTAAAATACCTGCGTCTTTTGGATTCTTTTCTGAGTGTGCTTTGTATAGACTGCATGCTTGGATAGGAGGAACAGAGGATATGGAAGATGCTCGGAGGTCATGGAGTTGACATGAGAACATAAGAATGGTTGCACTAGGTCAGACCAAAAGTACAGTATTTTATCATTCACTGCCTTATCTGCGACTGGTATCTTTGTTTTTAAAATTTGTAGATTTTTCTTCTATGAGCTTATGGATCTGTGTCTTGAATCTACAGATTTTTAGCCCTTGCATTGCTCTCTGGCGGGGGCTTTGATAGCACAGAGCCATGCCAGGTGAAGAGCTGTTTCCTAGTGGTTTAAATCTGTGTACTGCCAGTGTGATTTGATGCCTGCTATTTCTTGTATTGGAAGAGATACAGAACTGTCGATTCCTGTTCAGGTCTTTTTAAGTGTTGAAATACTTATCTGCTCATCTTTAGTCTTTCTGGCAGCTGACAGTGCTTTGAAGCTACTGTCATCTGCCCTAAGTACTCTTAATTTTAGCCTGAAATATTTAAGACTAAAAGCTCTATCACTTCTTAAATGTATAATTTTTGGGAGTCTATTTACCTCTTCTGCTGACAAGTGAATCAGAATTAATGAGAAATCAGACAATAAATAATCCTCACTATATGCTGGTTCTGATTGTTCTGTTTACTTTCCACAGCCTTTATTCACGTGTCTTCACCACAATTCCTCAGCTGTCATTTTTGCTCGATGCCTGTGTTCTCTCTTTGTTCTCTTCATCTTTACTGTACATTTCCTCCTTTATCTCTTTACTGCTCCCTTACTCATCTTGTTCATTTTACCTAAGTTAGCCTCATAATTAGTATCTATAGTTGTTAGGAGTAAAAAGCACTAAAAATAATAACTATGGTAGTTATCATGTCTGTAATAATTTGTCTTATTATTGGCCATCTCTCTGCTTTTCATTATGGTTCCCTTTAGCTGTAAGCTCTCTGAGATAGGCAATAAATTCTGCTGTGCATACTATGCCTCACATAGTGGTTTCTGATTTTTTGATTCGATCTTCTGACATTCATTGCAGTACTGTTAATGATGAAATGAATTTTCCCTCAGAACAGATCTAAAAACTTTTCTAGAGTTTGTAGAACCATACTATCATTCATGACTATCGTTCATGAATTTTTTTTTTTTACCATGAAAACCATCTTAGAAAATTTCTATCTGTTGTAGGAACAACAGCAATACTGGTACCAGCAGCACCTGCTTAGCCTGCAGCAAAGGGCAAAAGCCCATGCTCAGGGACAGCAGCAAATAAAAGGTCCAGTAGTGAAGGATGCATCGGAGCAGAGAGCAAAGTCTGAAGAAGAGAAAATCGGTGCTTCAACTCATCAGTCTGAACCTCCTCCACTTAATGAATCCCTGCCTCCAGCTTCCAAAGAAGATGAGTCTTCTCTTACATCCACTGAAACTCAGGTGGGCTTTGTAAAGTGATGTCAATCCATTTGTTGTGCTGTTGGGACGAAGAAACAGGAAAATAATGCCACCAAATTCTCATGTATACTGTGTAGCAGTAACTAAACAAAGCAAACTTAAAAGAACATTTGCTAAGACTGCACCAAGTAAAATAATAATAAAAATATACTCCTTGTGTAAAGACTTAGTTACCCACACATGCACCAAGTGAATCCAAGCTTGACTCACTCGCACCTCTCCTAATGTTGTCATCTTTACTTATGAGAAATACTTTGTGATACCTAAGTGCAGAATTGAGTACTCGGTAGATGAGTGTCGCGGTTTGAGAA
>NW_010425601.1:0-201 GCF_000710305.1 Buceros rhinoceros silvestris
TCATCCCCCTCCCTGGAGCCAAGGTGCCTCCTGCGCCCCTCAAAGTGCCGGCAGAGGGAGCGGGGGGTCCCCGGTGCTTTGTGGCTGGAGCCCCCGTGCTCGTGGGCGTAATCCAGTCCTGGGTGGACTCGTGTCCACGGCCCGCGGGGGTCTCTGGCCCCAGGGGTGGGGGGGCTGCGGGTGGGCGTGCGGGGCCCCAGA
>NW_010425602.1:0-11660 GCF_000710305.1 Buceros rhinoceros silvestris
GGCTCCTGTCCAGCTTTTCAGCCCCCAGCACACTCAAGTCTTTCTCATATGTTCCTCCAAACTATTGCTAGTTAGAAAAATTAAAAAAGGAAGATGAAAGCTTTGTAACACATACAATAAGCAAAACCACACTGGAAAACAGTTTGGAATCAAGGACAGCAGTTTTCTCTAGGTAAATCTTCCAGGTTAAATCTCCATGGGAACACCAGCAACTGGACAGTGCGTGCAGCATAGATGGCTCTTTTCCAATTGTAAAAACGTCACATTTCTAAGAAAAAGGAGGGGAAATGTGAAGTTAAAACACTTCCATCCTTTGGTTTTCTGCATAAGCACAATCAGAAAGCAGTAAGTGAGTTAAACGCATTAGATAACTGTAATAATCTGCACTAGGAGTGTAGAGTAATGGAGTCTTGCATCAAAGCTTGGAATTAACCTGCTTAATTTCGCTGGTATCGCATCCACCACATCCATCCCCTCGTTCTGCTTCGTAACTGCATCATTAACTTCCTATATAGACAATCCAACCCATCATTCTGACTTGCCACTTCTTCATCAAAACGCATTATCATTTGCTTCTCCACTGCCATTTGCATCAACTTCCTATTAAACCGGAGAGAACGAGCCTTCAATCTTCCTTCCCCACATTTAATTCAATTGTATGGTGTCACTTGGTTTTAATGACTCTTCTCAGTGCGTAAGACACGGTTTATGCTTGTTTTAGACTAATTCCAAAGCTCCGGCACGAAGTGGGGGGGAAAAGGATTGAAGAAAAGAAAAACCGAAGCATTTTCGGCATGGTGCATGAGGTATCTACAGTTGTACGCAACAGCCAAAGGATTTCTGACAGCCTGAGGAACAACTGGCAGGTGCATTGTCCAACACACACAACCAGCAGTTCTTTGCTCAGAACTTTTCCAGCATAACCTCCCAGAACCGTGGAAAAAAAAAGAAACCAGCTCAGACTATGTGGATTTCAGTCAGTCTGGCGGGTGAGGAGGGAAATTCATTCATCCATCACTTCCGTGACAGCGTGAAAAAGATCCCACCCAACACAACCAGCTGTGGTTTTCACCTAACACTGTAGCTTCACTCTACTAAACCAGCCAACACAGAAAGCTCAGAACTGATTTCTAGTAGTGAAAAAGCAGTAAAGCAACTGTCTCCTGGATAAATTAGATTCACTAAATTTTCAGCTCTTCCAAGGTGACAGGGATTGTGATATCACAGCGTACGATCAGAAAACACAAAAACGTAGAAGAAATTTTCAGCTAAAGTCTCCAACTTCTCTTCTCTGGACGTCTACTAAAGGATTCAGTGTTCTCAGAAAGCCTCTAGCTAATCGAACTATTTAACTAAGCAAGGGGTGTAATTATCCCAGCTTTGCACTCTGCTTCCCTACTTAGCAGATGACAGAGAACCACATCTGCACCAGGGTAACCTAAAATTTCTAAAATCACATCAAGATCTCATCCAGAAGATACATAAGATCACAGAATGGGTTGGGTTGGAAGGGACCTTAAAGACCACCCGGTCCAACCCCCTGCCATGGGCAGGGACACCTTCCACTAGACCAGGCTGCTCAAAGCTCTGTCCAGCCTGGCCTTGAACACTGCCAGGGATGGGGCAGCCACAGCCTCTGTGGGCAGCCTGGGCCAGGGTCTCACCACTCTCAGGGTGAAGATTTTCTTCCTTACATCTCATTTACATCTCCCCTCTTTCAGTTTGAAGCCATCACCACTTGTCCTGTCACTACATGCCCTGCTAAGAAGTCCCTCTCCACTTTTCTTGTAGGCCCTCTTTACATACTGGAAGGCCACTGTAAGGACTCACAGTCTTATACACGGACGCGTGCCCTGGAACCCTGCCGGGGAGGGGGCAGCCACAGCCTCTGTGGGCAGCCTGGGCCAGGGTCTCACCACTCTCAGGGTGAAGATTTTCTTCCTTACATCTCATTTACATCTCCCCTCTTTCAGTTTGAAGCCATCACCACTTGTCCTGTCACTACATGCCCTGCTAAGAAGTCCCTCTCCACTTTTCTTGTAGGCCCTCTTTACATACTGGAAGGCCACTGTAAGGACTCACAGTCTTATACACGGACTCCTCAATCCTCCTTTCACCTAGTCCTCTGGCAGGTCCTATCTGGAACTCTGGAAGTTGATTATTCACTAGCCAGACCAAGTCCCCTTGGACTGCATCGGTAGGATGTCACCCATGGCCATCAGGAGCAGCCACTTCAAATCCTGATATGCAACCCCTGGGTGCTGTTAGCAAGTGCTGAGAACAATCGAGTCAAAAGCCTGACACATATTGAAGCGTATCTCAGTGCCGTGGCTACTTGAGCACAGTTCTGCACAACCCATCTTACGACATCACACTGCTAGACACGGAACAAGGGCAGATGATGAGTTCCCAACCGGCCATGTGCAATTGTCACTTCCACGCAAGCCTGAGACTCAACCGAGTCCATGCAGCGGTTTAGCCACAACGTCTTGCTGTGATTTTTTTTTCTTTTCAAACGTGTCAGTTAATCCAGACTCCACGTGAAATGCAAAACCAACAGCAGCTCTCTTGCCATTCCCGAGGCTTTTCAGGACCATGTAAAATGTTTTGTGGTTAACGCAGGCAACCATTAATATATCAAAGAGGGTCCAAACCAGGTATCTTTGAGTAAAGGCAGCACGTCATAGAGACTATCGTACATACCAGAGGTACTTCAAGAGCAGAACTGTTCAGTAGAAACATGTAAGAGGGAAAAAATAGACTTACATGATAAAACAGCCGGAAGAGCTGATGTGAAGGAAGAGTTTTTACAGGAGTGCCAAGACTAGAAACTGGAATGGAAGAGACCATATTACACCAGGAGCACACGACACTCGAACTGATGGGGTTTTTTTCACCGTTTGTACCTGAGGAGAACAGGTATAAACTCTGAGACAAAGCGGTATCAGAAATGGTGCCCCAGGAAAGACGTTGCAGGCCGTACCCACCGCACTCCCTGCCTGCTCCGGTCTCCTGGAGCACCAGGCAGGACGGTCTCTATACATCACAAAATCCTTCGCTTCAAGGCCTTGCTGCATCTACAGAGCAACCTCTCTCCAGGACAGCACATAAAATCTTAGACAGACAGACACTCAATCACCAGCTATGCCACACCTATGCATCTTAGCAGACGTTAAGTACTCCGCAATGTGTCTTAGATGTTCTGACTACTTACAATAACCTTCTAACGTAACACCAAGTTTTCTGTGCACAGACTCTGGTTTCTAAGAGATCTGACAATCCTCCACCTACTTTTCGTGGCATCTTTTGACTGAGAATAGGGCATCTGCTCTTCTAGCTCCCCGAAAGAGATGCTGTATTATTTTTCCTGCCTCAAGCAGATGTATCTCTGTATTTCAGATTTCTATCCCCGCTCAACAGGAGAAAATAAAATTATTCTCCCCTTTTTTCTCTGCAGTGGTAGCACCTGAAATAGGATAAGTGCCTTTTGTCATACAAAGGTAAAGGCCAAGCTACAGTGGGTGACTTTTTGTTAAATTTCTAAATTGGATCCTCTAGTTACAAAAATGGTCTTAAAAATAAAGCCTTTAGCTACACAAATGCTCCTTATCTGCAGGATTCCAAATCAAACTAAGGTGCGCAGGTGGCACAGCACCCTTACACAGCCCCGTATCTCAGGTTAGCCCTGCCCAAACCCCACGGGTCAGCGCAAACACAAAGCCCCTCAGTCTGGAACTGAATAGTTCATACACATGAATGTATGAACCGGTCGCTATTTCTGGATGAAAAATGTAGAATCTGAAAAGGATCGAGTAACTGATGACTATTAATAAGAAAGAATATAGATCATTTAACTGTAGCACAAACCAAGACAGGCCCTGAAGCAATTACATAAATTTTTCTACATTATATTAGTTCCTAAAACAACATGAAGGAAAAAGCTATAAATCATTTCAGTAAAAACCACCCCTGGCTCTTACCTTTGATACACTGTTCCATGTTCCAAACAGGCTCTACGAGAATATACCTGTGGTAAGGCACTGTGTAATTACAGACCCAAACAAGGGCAGAGATAAGCGCTCAGGCTGGTATGGTTAATGTAATAATGTCTATTCAAACTCAAAATTACTGCCTGACATCTGTATTTGTAAGAGAGATGCAACTGGGTATTCAGACACCGTGCACCTCCTTATCGCGCCTCTAAATAAACATTTGACTTCCGTCAGTTATGGAGTGAGCTGACATAGTATGGAAAGGCCTTTTGCTGAGGCTTTCCCCACCCCAGATACATGAAATACCCAACACGGCACCGAACTCATCAATTAGGGATCTCAGACATGTATTAACACCCCCAGAACTGGCAGGTATTTACACGGAAGCGTATCTCGCAGCACATCGTCTCCTCTGTACAAACACACGCGCCGGCTATTACCGCTAATCGAGTCCTACGCGCTTCTCTTCCAGGGGACTAATTCGAAATGCAAAGGTTGCAAGAACTGCGCTGGTATCCAGGTTCTGAGGTGAAGGTCACGTTTAGAAACATCTGGGGGCTGATTTAAGTCAGCGAGAAGAATAATGTAAGAAGCCGCCGTTGGTGAACAATCTCATTTTGCTTTCTGCATCACAAAACTTCACTTACAAATTAAGTCAGGAGATAAAAAAACCTGCCTGGTCACCTTGGGCTGAAATACCGAACAGACATTGAAAACCAGGAACATTTCTGGATGAAGTGGCGTTTGGTTGCTTTTTGCATGGTCGTTATCTTTACAAGGTAGTAACGCCCTTCTGGATGTGCGCACCACAAGAACCAGTTACCATCACGGCTCCTGAACTCTTAACAGACTTTAGATCTTGCCTGCTTATGGTACAAATAACTTTTAGCCAACTATAGGTAAATTCTCACACTTATTTCCTACAGTTGGCAACTGCCCCCAAGCATCATGCTACCGCATAAAGCCACTGGGCATGTGCTCCTTCCTCACCTCACCTGGGGTCACGCCAAACTGGCACCTTCCCTTGCTGAGGGGAAAGCAGCGAGAGCGCTGTAAACCAGTTATTAGTGGAATTACAGCTCTTCCACCGAATATCAACATCTCTCCCATTAGGAAAACAATACATCGTTAGCGCTGAGGAAAACGGCCATTTGAAAGCACTTACATATTCATTAAGCAGACAAAGCAAGTGCTGTTTGATACATTTGTTCACACGTTTCGAGATGCCATCGAGGTGCAGAGAACGCAGCGCTTATGTGAGGGATCTCATCCAGTAACTAGGAGGACAATTAAGTCAAACTCAACCACATGAGCGGTGCAATTAAAATTCCCAAGGAGGAGCGCAGATGCACTCCGAGTCGCTTAGAATATTTGTGACATTACGTAGAAGAATCCAGCTACCGAGCATCAAGTCTTTGCTATTATATTATTATGCAATTACAATGAAATATGAAAACATCAATGAGATCTTCAGCGAGCACTTGCTGTACCTTATGCTTAGAGGAAAAAGGATCAAGCTGCCTTTCTCCAGCAAACTCGGAACAACCTCCTTCAAACAGCTGCTGAAGTTTTCTATGGAGACGACACATAGAAAAATCTGGCTTCAACAGCTGCTCCACCTTTGGGGCGACTGCGCTGCTCAAAAGACTGGCAATGGAAGCGTGAAAATTTGGGAAATGGCAGCAAAAGGACAGGCAAAGCTACTTAGCAGATGTATAAGGGCTCAGAAATAACCTCTGAGGCCTGGGATGCCACAGTCCAGCCTTCACTTTGTCCAAGAAAATGGCCTTGCCCAAGATGTGTCCCAGAGGATGAGCTGGCACAGCTGACCACAAAGGTCACCCCATGGAGGCTGCATGCATCATGTTATTATTAATATTATTATTACCATCATCCAGCCAGAGAGATATTCAGCTATGGTTCGAGAGGAAGGCACGGTTTTCTCAGCACTGGGTTGCCCATCCAATCATCCTTCCGTTAACGCATCCAAGTTCGCATCAGACCTTCCAAGTTGGTTAAATTGGACTAACACCCAAAACAAGCTCCTAAAGACATATCCCACACGCAAACCACATCCTTCTACAAGTTCTTCATCTGACACACCTTGTAACAGAATTAAAACAATGAGGCTCCTCTCCTGTCCTCCAGAAATGCCACCACCTCATTTCTCTAGTCACTTGAAAGAATGTGGGCACGCCATGGAAGACAGCGAGCAGAATTTCCCCAAGAGCAAGGAGGAGGCGCATTTAGCGCCCTGGCTGGGTCCTTACATGTGATACTGGGCTTGCACTGGTGAGCTGCTATGAAAAGTAAAACAAGAAGCGAAATGGGGAGGGTGCAAGAGGCCAAATCTTGAGTTAATCAACAGCTAGAGGAGCCAGGTCTCCACGCCGTAACACGTACAAGCAGCAGCCAACCTGCCATCCCTGTGTTACACGCAAGCAGCCACGAGCTCCGGAACAGACAATTCTATTCAGGCTCCAAGAACAATGAAAAACCAGGAGATTAGAGGTTTAAAAGTCCATTGACCAGAGGTTCCAAAGCTCTGGTGCTTCTCACGGGCCTCCATTAACCCACCCTTTTCCCTGCCCATCTACTCACATTATTACTGGATGAAAAACCTTCTTCTATAACACTTTCCTCACCTGAAAAATATCCGTATTCCTGTCTGCTGATGATAAAATATTCTAATACCGTACAAGATATATTAAGCAAATGCTTCAACAAGAATTTATGCACTTAGCCCAAAGAGCCCTTCAGACACCGTTAGCCTTTGTATCTTCAGAACTCTAAATCACATCACTTTATTGATTCAAGTTACATCTTTATTCTACGGAGGAGAATCACCTTCTCCACAGACATTTATCTCTCTAGAAAGGGCAGGCTATAATGGATAAACGAAAGCTGTTGCCATTATTTTTGCAGTAATTCTTGAAGTATCGTTCACAAACAGATACACGGGATAGTGACACCACACCTTCAATTCTTATGTCAGAGAAAATGAATAGAAGCTAATATAAAATCAAACGTGTTATATTTTAATCCATTAATTAGGTAAGAATTACTTTCTTCCCAAACAGTTCTTCCTTATTAGGAAAAACTCAAGACATCTACAGACCCTCCAACTGTTATTCAAACTCTAAGCCACGAAAGTGCCTCGAGCATCTGGCGTGTTTTATGCTCCGTGGCAGTTTCGTTCGCTTCCAATGGAATGATTTATTACCACGTAACCTAAGCTTCTGATGAGATTATGCTGCCAATTTGTGCCTTCGTTGTGAAGAGGTCTCCTCCAACCCGGGCTTTGGACGGAACGTGGTGAATCTCAATTCAAGGGTGACCTTTACGAGACCGGGGAAGTGTTAATTCACACTCCCCTAAATGGCTTTAACCCTGCTTGGAAGCGGGGCTTTCCAAAGCTGCCCACTGCTCTGTCACTGTACAGTTTCATTTCAACATCGTCAAGACAAAACCAAAAAACCTATTCAGTGTAATAAAATATACAATATATCCACCCGTCGAAGCCAAAGGAGAAAATCCCAATGCTAATAGAGCTGGTGCCTTTTTTATGCAACTTGAAAAACAAGGGATTCGCATTTTTAAGGGACTTCAAATAGAGATTAGAGGCATTAGGATGACAGGGCCAGAGATTAAACACTTCTTTACCCACCAAACAGGTACAAGACAAGGCAAGAGCAACAGCTACAGCCTCCGCGCTCACCCTGAAGGTACGTGTTGTAATTTGCCGTCCCCTGTGATGTCTAACCATGTTCTGGAGACGTCTCAGCTTGAAGGGTATAAAATTTGCAGAAGAGGCAAGAAGGCACTTCAGTCTCCACAGACAATTCTGTTTGAGGTTGGCTTTTTTAAGTTAGGATTAGCTACGCTATCAAACAGGAGAAACAAAAGCAATGTTTCAGCAATGTGTTTATGGACTTGCTAATTAAATCCGTGAATACAAAGAAATTACAGACGAGGAAAGAGGAATTTGACCTGCATTAAAAAAATGGACCTGGACAAACGTCACTACAAAAAGAAATAACAACTTGCTGAAAAATCCAAATGCCAGCAGATTTCAACGTACAACATCAGCACCTAAGAGCACCTCAAACTCTGCACCATTTAACAGCCCAGATGAAAAAAAATTATATATATACATGATGCCATCACAGCAATTTCAAAGTAATCATTCTAGAAAATGTGAATGTGTGTATATATATAGTCTAAATCTCTTTCTAAAAGAACATACCCTCTTGAAGGGCACGTATTGCAGTTCTGACTTACCCAGTTGCTAAAGGTCCTGAAAGAACAGGACTAACTGGTGAACAATTACCAGTCAAATCCTGAGCCAGCTGATCACATTCGGTTATTTTGCATTCTCACTGGGTATTTTTTATCCACTTTCCAGCCCAACTCCATGGTGTTACTCAGCACTTGGCAACTACCCGATCCCAGTGGCAGTAAACTGTTCATCTTACTGTTTTATCACTAACAGTAAGAGAAGGGAAGTGGAGGAATCTAAACCTGGCTTACCAGAAGGACACTGGAATCACACTGGAATGTGCTGGTGTCACACAAAACCTCAAAACAGTCCTTACATGAGTCAAGGAAGTGGCTCTGCAGTAAATGACATCCTGAGGAAAGCCAGGGCTCAAAACAGAGGTTGTGGCTTCAGAGGAATAAAATTTTAGAAGAGGCAACGTCGGTACCATCCACTTAACCTACGGACCCTTTTTCACTCTTTCAGGTGGTTGCAGCCCACTCCCTCCAGCACCACAATGAATATTCCTCAAAGCAGAGTAGAGTGTCAGAAACCAGAGCTGCTCACATCAAACCCAGAGAATCCTGATCCCAAACAGCAAGACAGAACGGTTCTACATAAATGGTTTACTACTGAACTTCACACAAAAGCACAAATTCCAGGAGAGTACGAAGCGCTCACACGGCAAGAGAGGCAGAGCAGTGTGTGATTTCAGATCACAGCTAGAGGAGTACCCGCTCAACTGCATCGTAGTGATTTTACTGCTGGCTGTGCTGATGGAATGTTTCCACTGTCCTGCAGAAAAGCAAAGTGAGATTCAGCTGTTCCAGCCTGGGACTCCTCCATGGTCTGCCGGGCACAGACTAGCCCAGAAAGCTGCACGCTGGAGGATATGGGGGAGAAAGGAGAGGAGATACTCTGTGGTTCAGGTAAGTCACAGCACAGAGAGATGCTTTTATTAGCCATTCATTAGCCCCTGAACTGAGATCACTTAATGTTCACCTGGGTTAAGTTACCCCCAAGCAGAAGTTAAACATATGAAAACATACAGACTGATTTTAATGGATCTCAGGACTGGAACATCTCACCGAACCATGCTGATGGCTCAGTACCTGCTCCCCCCGAAAAAATCCTCCAGGAATCGATAGAAAACAGGGTGTGAGAGTTCACAGGCATAAACATTTCCTGCCTGTTCCGCTTTAATCTGCATAATACAAGATAACTCCACAACGTCTCTGTAAATTCACTACAAAGCCCTCAAATTCTTCAGTAATCCAAAACTTAAAGCTGAAAAGAAGCCGTAAATACATACCTTGAAAACCAACGCTTGCTTTCTGAACAAGGCACTAGGACACAGCGAGCTCCGAAGAGCCTCTCTGCTCAGAGCGATAACATCACAACACAGACCGCGCCTGGTATCAGTAAGACCGCAGCATCCTTTTGTGAGGGTATTCTATAAAATGAGAACTTTTTTCCATGTGCCTCCTCGTACCGAGAGGAGAGTGAAGCTTTGCACCAGTAGGACAGTCATGAAGATGGATAATCCAGGCTGATGAGAGAACTCATAACTGATTCCATCATCTTTGATGTTCAGTCTTGGAGAAGCTCGTCTGCTGCTACACCACCTCGATGCGCTGGTATTATTGTTTTTCATGTTAAAAAAGGACATCTGACAACCTGTGTAGTAGATTAGTAGAGGTCTGTGGGCTCTGAAGCGAGGAGACCAGTGTATGGGGCCAAAGACTAAAGCACGAGGAGCTTGAAATTGAGACCGAAGACTTTAGAAGCCCTGAACAGAGACACAAAGCCAAACGCCAAAACATTGTCCCGGTTAAGTGTTGGAGCACATTGCCAAGGCCACACTGGGGAGCAAAGCACAACTGAGGGGCGCTGCCAGGCTTGCATAGGTCCAACTTGGGAAGGTAAGTTGAAGGTGTAAGCTAAGAGCGAGATAACGTGACGGCTGCTGAAGAGGGTGCGATAGCTGTGGTCACTGCCAGGTAAGACCCAGGACATGGCTAATGCGGCCACTAGCAACAATTAACGTCACCATACCTGCTTCTATGCACAACATCACTCAAAAACAAGCGTAACAAGGGTTGATTGGTCAGTTGAAGAAGCAGATGGCTGGTATTTGATCTCCCACTCTATTGTGGAGCTGCTGCCACTGGCACTCTCGGAGCTCGCAGTAACCAGCAAATATTGACCAGCTATCAGAGACGACTCGTACTGCCTTAGCCTGCTCAAAGTCCCAGAGACAAGCCCAAGAGGAGACTTCACAGCACAGGCCTGACTTCCAACTCCTTACATCTCTCTGAGAAGTATTAAGTGGGAGGTATAAATCCCCCCAAACCTTTAAGTGCTCTCTAGAGGCTTCAGCGATGTCCTGACAGCTGGCCAACGTCAGCCTTTAATAAGCCCTAATAAACATCTTCAGACACCAGCAATGGATCCAAAAAAAAAGTGTTTAAGAGTGTTTTTTTTTTAAAAAAACCAAACCACTGCCAGATTCTCACAACTCATTGGTTGGAAATGGAGGATGGACGCCACCACTGCGATGAAAACCTGTTGCTGTAAACCAAACAGAGAGCGAGCTCTTCCGCCAGAACGGGGAAAGCTCTTTGCACGGCCGGGAGGGCAGAAAGCGAAGGGTCTCTCCACTTCCAGTTTTAGGTCTCTCCCTCTCTCGCCTCCCTCTGAATTCACCGTAGCTTTAATAACAATCTCGGAGGCAAAATCAAGAAACAAATTCTTTTCGTACACGTAATCTCCCTTTTGCTGTCAAGTGCCTGACCCCAGTTTGATAATCCCATTTCCTGAGAATCAAAATGCTGGAAATTTAAGCTTCCTAGAGTGTTAATTGCGGCCCTGCTCCATTGCTAATCAAAAAATTGGATGTTTTGCATGAAAATGCTGCTCTAATTAATTCTCAGTCATAAAGCGCCCCGGTTTTAATAACCCCTTCTTGATTGGATAGCCTTTGAAGAGACAGTGCAGCTAATCCGCTAAACCAGAGGAACCACACGCGGAGGAAATAATAAGTGGGCTTACAAGGGCTGAACGAGATGATTGCATTAATACTGTCGAACCACAAAAAAGCGATTCTCTCCCCTCTCCTCCCCCTCCCCAAGCTCAAAGCAAACTGTGATCCTGCGCATCACAGGGAGACAAAAGCAGCTGCGTGACAGGAGACTGGTAACATCAAACCATTTCCCCCTCCTCAGCGTAACCAGCTCGCTGGTTCTTCAGCTGGTTATTCCCCATCCTGTTCTAAAGGGTGTTTTTAACCACAACCGTCCACTTGTCACAACATCTCCTTTAACCAGACACGAATTATATTGCTTCTCCCCCTCCTCAGCACCTCTGACTGACAACATATTATCATACACATCTCTAAAAGGTGCTGAACC
>NW_010425602.1:11788-23087 GCF_000710305.1 Buceros rhinoceros silvestris
TTCCATCACCGGCGAACGCGGCCGCCTCCCGCCGGCAGCCCTTTGGTGGATCCAAATGGAATGAGGCACCTACAAATAAGCGCATTTTCCCCGGTCCTGGCCTTACACTGTGCCCTTGTCATATCAGATACCATTTGCCTCCGCTGCTATTTCTTGGTGTCAAAATCTTAATTAGCAGGGTTTCTCTTTGATTTCCTTAATTACTTAAAACCTTATGGCAAGAAATTTTCAGGCTTGGACGGAGAATAGATGATCAGCTACCAGTGAGTAGCCCAAACCCACTCGCCAATCTTCAGTGTCTATCATAGGGCTCTGTGCCGCTTTCTAGTCTCACTTGGCCACAGGAAAAATCCTTGGAGGTTCCACTTATAAGGAAGAAGATAAAAAATAAAAATCCAGCATCTATAGTCTCACCGCAACAGACCTTTGTTTCACAACCAGATTTGCCATCCTTTGCCCGAGCTGGTCATCACAGCCCTTCAGTTTTGCAGCCCTCTTGCAGACTCGCTGGGACCACGCTTGATCCTTTAAAACTGCAGAATTCAGTTAATTCTCTGCACCAACAGTTACACCTGAGCCATTCAGCCACGGTCCAACCTGCTAGTGACGGCCACTGCGAGTCAGGAGATGAATGCACAGCCAATATTAGCACATTCAGATGAGAAATAACACGGCACACAGTAGCTGTCAGAAAAGAAACGTTATACGTGATATATATAAATATAGCCAAACGACTGGCCAACTTGGAGATATTTGAGTGTTGCATGTTTAGAGTCCACAAGAGACTCTGGCATTAGATTTTCATTTTGGAGTTTAAAAATTGAATTTCTACAATGTGCTGCTACTCCCACCATAAGAAAAGTGCATCCTGGGTATTTAAAACCACCTCTGACAAACTAAACTTAAAGAAAAATGAAGCAAAGGGAACTTACACACATGTTTTAACAAAGTAAAAAGATATTATGAACTGAAACTGATTAAATAACTTCATAAAGAAATCAGAATTTTTGCATTTTCAGCTCAACACCCAAAACACACCCTGTGCTTTGGGGCATGAATTTCATTGCTTGTTCCGTTCACTTAAGTCACTTTTCGCTGCCTTGCTCATACAACAAGCACTGCTCTACCTTCCAGCAACGCTGAGAGCACAGACTCATCTGCATGACGCCTAAGCAGCATCAGAGAGGACACAGTTCCTCAGAATAAACCCCAAAAAAGTGAAAAGGAAACACTCAAAGGCACGATGACAACACACGACTACTTTCAACGCTCTTACACTCCCCCAAAGCTCTCGTAGGCAGCGATTCCTCGAGGGGCCCTGCACGGCAGCACCCTCCTGAGCTCCCACGCGCAGCCACGTCGAGCGTGGCCACCGTTTACAGGACTATTCACTAATATGTAACATATTCCAACTCAAAGCAGCCCGATCCACCAGAAGACAAAGGGGACTCTGGGGTTGTGACCAGCTCTGCTCCCATTGTCCTTCCCAGGACGATCCATCCCATACCAGAGCTCACGACCCACTGAAATCTACTTGGTGAAGGCACGGAGAAGTTTATTCAATGCTCGAGTGCACTGAGCTTCCAGGGTGAAAGAAATAACAAGCTGAAATTTGAAGAGGTGCTGAGCAGCTGTGGAGCCCGTTAATATCCCTGGGAGCAGCAGCTGCTCGGGAGCACTTAACAGTTCATCCTTAAAAAGGGCCCAGATGTAGGACACCAGCAAAGCTGACCTCCCACTGACCCACCCCGGCCTGTGCGCGCAGATGACCGAGGAGCTGGACGCTGTTTTCCATCCTGATCAGCACCCTCAAGGCTCTTCAGCTTTTCACAGCGTATGAAGGCATCTTTTCCCATTTCTGCAGATAAACTAAACCAAGGCCACAGCTGCCGTGAGCACAACATGCAGCTACGTGACTTCCCTGTGGCCACGGGACTCTGAAACAATACCCGATGTATCTAGAAGGAGCCTGTAACCGACACCACCTTTGACAAAATAACACCATGCTAGAAATTACCAGCCGACAGCGAGCGGCACGGTGCACGGCTGCTGGCGAGACTTCTCGTGCCCTCAGAGCTCTCGTACCCTGGGTCTTCTGAATCCTGCACACACAAGGCCAATGGGGAGCGAGGAGGAGCACTGGCTCAGATGAGGCACCTTCTGAAATAAAGATCATCATCCGCTGAGCTTCCCACTTTCAGTCACGGCTCCTTTCACTTCTGTTGTTGGCTTGAATTTATTTCATAGATTTTCTTTTTTCCCCTGACTGATATCTCCAGAATCCAGCTCCAGCCCCAGCCCCACAAACTGTAGACACGTAAACCCCTGATGACATGTCTGGAAGGCAACTGTGCTGGTGAAGACTGCTAGATCTCGTGAAAACTAATTCTTTCAGGTATATACGATGGAATCAAGTACGTACCACGCCCACTGCAATGAAATTAAAACTTGGGATAGTGCTTGGACAAAACCTCATCAGAAATCCAGACATGCAGAGACACTGTCCAGAATAGTGGGGGTCTATTTTGGCTTGAAACTGTGCTTTCCAGATACCAGCTATGTTCCACCTAATGAAAAACCCCTCAAGAGTGCCTCAGTGTGCAGCCCCAGGGACACCCTCCTACCACCTACTGTCCCCTCCCACAGTCCTTGACCTCCCGCAATGGCAAGAAACCACATTTTTCTTTTATTCCCATGAAATCACCGGGAACTGAAGGCAGCATGGAATGAAATGAGGTGCACACACAGGGTTCATCCCACCAGTGAGCAACAAGCAACCACCTCTGCAGTGAAATACAGCCACATTTTAGCCCAGTTTCCAACAAAAATAAAGAGTTATCTGATCTCCGGGCTGTCCCACCCTCACAGCTCTCCACGCTGTCAGACCTACCCACCAGGCACGCTTGCTTCCATGGCACGGGGCTGTTTGCTCCGTACGTGCTACGCTTGATCCAGCCATGTACATGCTGCTTGTTGCTTAGTGGGTGGTTCGGGGACATAGGCAGGCACTGGTGGGTACTGGGAAGAAAGGAGTGAGGAGGGTGACGCAGTTTGAGAGACTGAAGGTCTCTAAAGAGTGGCTAAAGAAGGGAAAGTGTTAAGGGAGAAAAGGAGACATCTGGGATGAACAAGGCTTCAGCTGCTCATGGAGTAAACTTGATTTAAAATACACCTGCATTATTTAAGACAGTCTTATAACAAAACCATCCTCTCTGACAAATGGCAGGAGGGCTCCAACAAGGAACATATGAGTTCCCCAGCCAGCACATGGCCAAGATGGGCTCTTCAGGAAAAGGAGAGGCAGCTTAATGATGCTCATTACAGAAGAGACCCCCTCTGCCACTGCACTTGTGACAACAGCCTGGGGAACACACCCAGGTTGTAGAGGAGATATCTCAGTTATGTACTCGCTTCCCCCCCTTCCCCCCTTTGTCATGACAACTGTCAAACAATTTGTGTGTCCAACTTCAAGCGAAAAACACATGGCCTAAGTCTTCCTCCTCCAATGCCAGTGGAATAAGAATTGCACCTCTGAAGCACTTAGAGCAGGTCCCTTTGTCCCACTGGGGGATAACGTCTGCCTCATGCACCGCACCATTTCAGAGTCCAAATGAAAGAGGTTAATGACAAAGCACCACTCTGATCTTCACACATTTTAAGGCTATTTAAATAAAATTCTTATTTCAAAAAGTTGGCATGAGCCAAACCTTTATAAGTGCTTTTTTTTTTTAATGCATATGGTTCTTTGAAAATCTTCTCAGGAAAAAGATTTCCTAACGAGCCACCCTCCCCCTGCTGCCAGTGAACAATCATCCCTGTGGATAAGGCTGTCAGGAAGAGAAACGGTGTGGCATTCACAGAAGAGAGAGTGTCACATGCCTGCCTTCCAGGAACCTGATTGAACAATTAAATTGTATTTCTCCTTAAAAGGGGTAAAAAAAAAAATCTCTATATCAAAATGCAGATCTTGCTGTGGTGTGGGATTCAGGAAGATTAATGACCTACCTAAAAGGGAATAGCAGCTTATAATAGAAAGAGAGGATAGTACATTTTTAACATAAAGTTCAAAGGGAAACTTTTCTTGATGGCGAAACTGCAAAGATTTCTCAGCAAAGTCATCTCATCTATTGTCCCCATTGACTCCCTACATTGACTTTTTTATCACCTATTGCATCACGTTCGAGCTCTTCCAATTCTCCCAGAAAGGACAATGCAATCTTGTCCCCATCCACACTAATTCCTGTATTTTGCCTGTTACTTCTTTGTCAGCTTGTAAGCTTTGTTCTCCAACCCCACCCCAGCTCAGCCGCTGGAAGCTCTTCTACATTCTACTCTCTTCAAAACACTCACCATCTCCCCGCTCACGACAAACGTGGCCTCCAGATTTATCTTCTGTCAATACAGAGTCACAGAGTCAGTTTGACGAAATCTGGCTTTGCCCATCAGTACCCAGGAGAGGAGCAATTTAAAAACAAATCCTCTGTTCAGCCTAATAGCAACAGTCCCCACAAAAAAACACCCAGATCTTGCCACAAGGTACCTGGAAGGGGGCGCAGACGTGGAGTGAGTCAATACTATTCTCTACTGTGTTTTTAAAGCAACATGGAGAATTGGTCAGGTCAGGGTGTGGAGGCAGCTTCGAATGAGAGAAGGCAGCAGGACTCACCCCAAAGAGAGCTGAAAGTTTTGAGGCAAGCGCTCATAGAATCGGTCAGGTTGGTAAAGACCTTTAAGATCACCAAGTCCATGCCGCAGGCTCCCTGATGGCCCCATCACTGCTCCAAGCTTAGTGCCCTCAACAGCTCCAAAATTCCTGGCTTTGAACCCACCTTTGTCCCATGCAGTTTGGTACAGAGCTACTAACTGTGGAGGTGCAATTACTGAAATCCTACTGCCCAGCGCTATAAGATAACGATGGTGCAACGTAATATTTTAAACTTGACAACAGCCTACGGGTAACTTCTGCCAGTCAGTCCGGGGCACAAGGGCACGTGACAGGTTTTGAAGGGGAGAACCTGAGTCTCGGAAGATGAAGCGCTGTGAGCTAAACACCTTCCACGTGTGTGCAGATGGTGATGCTATAATTTAAAGGACAGGTATCCCCACTTCATACTCTTCCTACATGCTGTCAGACCGCATCAGGCAACTGTCAGCTTCAGCACACCTTTATCTCAGATTCTTCCTTCGCAGCCCATCCAAAATATCAGAATATTTGCCGCAGAGTGAGTAATTATACCCTTAATCATTAACACTAAGATCATCTTTGTAAAGCCACCTGAGCACAGCAAGGACACTGGCCTCTGTCGCCAGGATTCTTTTCACACTCCTGTGGGTTTAACTTGTGGTGGAGGACAGCTAAATTATACAAGGAGGAAGGGAACACAAAGTCATCTAAAAACTCTCTTGCAAATTATAAAAAATGCTCAATTAAAAGACAACTGAAAACGATCACAGGTAAGACCTGAAGGAGGAATTCTACCCTTGTCCATCACCGTAATAGTTGAAGAGTGTATATTATTTTCTCATCGCTATCAGCCCAGTAAGAAAATAGAATAGAGAATACAGAAGAATTTAGTCCTGCTACACATGATCATGACAGCCTTAAGATCTTCACCAGATTTTGCTCCCCAAACCACTTTTGTGAATTAAACCATTCAGGAAAAACACATGAAATGATGGCACTCCTCTGCATACATACAGCACCTGCCACAAGCAATATAAAGCAGCAAGAGGAGTCCAGCTCTTCAAATTCTCCAGGTAACACTCTGCAACTCTTCAAGGGTTGTACAACAGGCAAAGACTTGGTCAGTTTAGCCCATACAAGAGAAACTTGGAACTTCAGATACGAGCTGAGTTTAGATCCCAGAGCAACCCAGGGTACAAATCGCATTCAGCACACGACGTAAGGAGATAAAGTGCGGGTAAGGAAGCAGACATCGCTCCAAGTATCAGAAGCAGCGCTCACAGCGAGATCGTTTGTGTTTTGCCCTTTGTTTTAAAAGTACCTTTTAGGACCTCGACACCTACCTGAAAATGCAGAGGGAATAAAGAGAAACCCTCCTACTTCACAACATCAAACCCAGAGCTCAAAAACCAGGGAGATTTAGAAAGGCTGTGTGGCAAACACCGCCCTGACACAGCACGGGCAGGATAGGGAAGCTCCTGCAGAAGAGAGTTATCCAAATATCATGCATTATCTCTCCCCCACCTTGAAGTTCTCCACTTCTGCTGTACAGCTCCCGTCTCTGCTCCCGCAAGTAGGCGCTCATGCTGATCGCATGGGAGGAGGACTCAAACCTGTAATTAAACAGAACGAAATAAACCCCGTCAGTTCGTCATCCATAGAAGCATCCTCCTCGTAAGCACCAGGCAGCTCGAAACAAAACCGACTTCCCTGCACGTCGGAGTAAAACCATGGAGGCAGACAAAAGCACATTTTTGCTATAGAACTCCACCACCAGTCCACCACGTTGTGCCCCCTCTGAGCACCACGGCTCTGCCAGCAGCCACCCGCGACACAGACCTGCCCGCCACGCTCCTCCCTCTATCAGCTGGGAACATCTAAGTAGAATGGCCCCAAAACCTGGAAAAATCCAAAACCAAAGCCAGAGGCCAGCACCACCAGAATTGCTAACTGGCATAGTCATGAAAATGAACAACTAACATTCTCCTGGAAACTAGGGAGCAATAAATTACTGAATATTTATCGCACAGCTCCAACATTCCACAAGGACCAATCTGAGAGGTGGACACAAGTATTTTTCAACTACCCCATAAACATGATTTCTGAGATTGACAGTAAAAGGCCACAGGCTAGGCACTGCCGTGACACCGCTGGGTCTTGGGACAGTTCAGGGCTTGCCATGCCCAGGTGTCCCATGGCCAAGGGCCTTGTGCCCGACCTGCCTGAGCTCAGCGCTGGGGACACCCCACACGGCCAAGGGCTGCTGTCCCAGGCAGGCACTGCCCAGCAAACACCAGCCCTTTGTGTGACCAGTCTGGGCACTGGCCAGCTCTGCCACTGGTGCTGGGGACCAGGGAGAGGGGAGCAGTAGTGGGAAAAACGCATCTTCGAATAGCCAAAGCGGACACGAGACTTGGAGGGAAGACATCTTTCACGAACATCAAACTCCTCAAGGTGAAGACCCCAAGATGTTGATGATTCGCTGTAACACACCTTGTCCCCTCCCTAACACTTCTGCTACAGTGACAGAATCAGCCTCGGTGCTGTCCAGACGGACACTGGCAACGCAGGCATCGCACTGGAGAAAAGGGACAAGCACTTGTCACCTTTTTGTGCCACAGTGTGAAGTTTATTGCTATTAAAGAGGCTTTTCCACCCTAATTCGGACCGCGAGTGCTCGTGTTATTGCAGCTGAACTAACAATGCCCTACCCCAATACAAACACTTCAGACTTCAATTAAACAAGCAGTAAATCCTGATTTCTGATGTGCTCCCTTTTGCCCCTAGCAAGGTACTAAGCATAACGTTATCGCCACGGCCCAGAGGTCTTCCCCAGGCATCAACACCAGCAGCTTCAGGTCAAGGCAAACTAGAGCAATAAACCTCAGTCTCCTCCTTGAGACAAGTTATTCCCCAGAGCCCTGGCTGGCTTTGGCTGCAGGATCTCATCACATTCAGCTCTTTCCCAGAGCCATCCAGCTCCTCTCCCCTATCTCCCCTCCTCTGCTGTTTCACTCCTTCCCCCATACTGATCCACCCACAGCAAAGGTTTCAAAGTATTTTTGTTTTCCATAGAATTACACAGAATTACAGCCAGGCCAGGTGTTCAACACCTGCTTGTGCAATCCACTCCCACCAATGCCCGATTTCCACCTTGCAGATCTGATCTGCTGGGAGATGGCAACCTGAACATGCACTTGGCTGCCTTCTGGATGAGAAGAAAGCCAGGTTTGATGGCATGAGCCACCTCAATCCCCAAAGCAACCTGCATTAGAAGTTTTCTTTAACCCAACACTAAACAACTCAATACATCACAGTTTATTTTTTTTCTTAAATTACACCCATTTTAAAGGGAAATAACAATTCAATGTCTCTTCAAGTGCCAGTTACTGATTTCCAGAGAGCAGGAGACAACTGAGGAGTCCTCGTTCTTCCCACTACTGCTACAACACACGATTAGCAAGAGTACTTAGTACGTGCCAAATTAGCTTACAGGGAGCAAACACGGGGCACGGCACAAACACCTGCATCCACCCACGAGGAAAACGCGAGGTGGAGCCCTGTCCTAAGAGACTTCTGAAGCGAGGAATGAAATGCAGATATTCTGATGACAAGCGGAAGGCTCCTCTGATCTGGACAGGGATAATGGAAAGGCACGAAAAAGAGCCTTGCAGCCTGGCATGAAAAGCACTGAAGATGGGAGAGGAGACAAGAATAACACTCTATCAAACATGTACATCCCTCAGCGGACTGAGAAATTCCATTTCAGCAGAGATTTCCATAGATAGAGTGACAGCTGACAGCAGACAGATAACCAAAGAAGAGATCCTGGTAAGTGCTGCTGTCACTGCGGTGCCAGCGATGACTTGGTGACAAGCCCATGAGTGGTAAGAGACATCCTGCTCCTATGAGGTTACGCACCTTTGCTTCCAAGAATTACACCCACCTTCACTTGCTGCTGACAAACTAAAATACAGCTGCAAACTGCTGCAGGTGGAACAGAGCATCTTATTACTCAAACTTAAATGGTCCAAGTGCACCCAAGAAGAGACACAACATGAAAAGGTGAGCAGCCCTATTTTGCTCTAATATGTATCTGCAAGCTGGGATATATTCAAAGAGTGATTCTCAACCCAAACAGCCAGGGGAGTGTTTAAAAAAGCAAGGGTGGAGGGGACTAATCACAGGCTGACGGGGCAGGAGGCACCACTGAAATCCTCCAGACAATGGTTAACCTTCTAATAACAGAAGATTGCCCGGACAGCTCGTCCTGTGAGAGGGAGGGAAGGCAGCTCTAGACTTCGATCTCCACCTGGGGACTGCGGTACTAGGAGGACACAGCCACCTGACAGAGACGCCCATGGGGCAAAGCACAGGGAGTTCTAGATAATCAAGTTTTAGCTAAAAAAAATAACCCAACAAACAGTCTGCAAAGAGGATGCAGAACACAAAGCTCCCCTGCAAAACAGCCGACAACTCTCAGCCTTTCCCATCACTGAAGCTCCTGCATTATTTTGCCACCAGGTAACGATCTACCTCCAATCACAAATGAGAGGTTCTTTATTAAACCACCACCCAGACTTCATGGAACTCCATCTCCAGCAAATAAGGAGTGGAAACACCAGCTCGATTCCAATTGCTGCCCCTCCAGCACATATTCCACCAGGTTTTTTTAACCTTGGGTTCTCTCGACTACGGAGAGCTAAGCTCAAAAGGCCAAGCTCAGAGGGGTCGTAAAAGACAGCCCAAGCCCTGCAGCAGCTCAGAGTCCAAAGGGAGCCAAGGCCCCCTCCGACCACTGCTCCTGCCACAGCTGAGCACGGCTCAAAGGTTAAAGCCTCAAGCTGCTGGTGCTCCCCACCGCAGCTTCACTCCACCACTCCCTCAAACCTACTGCGGAACTTGTTCGTTCTCCCCAGCTGTTTTCAAACAACCTCATTGTACAAAAAAAAACCCCAAAAACATTCCCGAAGATTATTTTGGCAGTAGCGAGTTAAGACAGCAGCCTCACAGACAGTTACGCTGGCAAGACCGAGGAAGCTGTGATCTTTCAACCTGGAGCACCCGCTGCCAAACCAGCACATTTTGGTATTGCCCAAAATCCTCAAAAGGCCAAAGAGAACGAGCAGCACGTGCGGTCAGTGAGAGATGAAAAGCCAGCCCAGCTCCCCTGGATGTAGGGGCAGCAACAAGACCATCTCTCCCCTCCTCACAGAGCTGCTCTCCAACAGCTTCTCGTTTCTTATTCCTGCACATCAAATCTGCTCCCCAAACCCTTCCCTTGGCCACTGGCCTCTCATCCTCTCACTTACACTCTCCTCACAACCACTTAATTCTTTCCACTCTGAATTCACGGAGTTAGCGATAGGATTAACCGCTTAGTCTATCTAGTAATTACACAGTTATCTTAATTCTCTTTGTCCAGTCCCCTTTATCACTCCCTGAATTTACCGCGGATGAAGATAGGCACGATGTATCCCTGCAGCCTTTGCAGCAGCTTGTAATGGGATCTGAGCCCTGGGACGAGCCCTGCACAGAGCCTCCCTCTAAAACCCAGCGCTGAATCCGTACAGAGATCTTCAGCTTCGGGCATCAGAGCTCCGTCGCTAAACCAACGCTCCCCTCGCTCTGTGAAACTGCGATTAGCAGCTGGTGTTGTGCAGTACTTGAGGGACCAAAGACAGCTTAGGCACAGCTTTAACGTCATCCCAGCACTTACTTGAACAAAGGGTTTTTAGGTCTTTGCGGTTTCTTCTTCGCGAAGAAGGCTGCGAATTCCCTCCCAGAGCTGGCGTAGCTGAGCTGGGCGGACGGCTCCGAGGCAGTGCGGGTGTTCTTCATATCCAGATACTCTGTCAGCAGCATCTGCCGGCAGAAGGAAGAGGAAGGACTCAGCATTTGAAATAAAGCAGCATTATAGAGTAATGTGAACGTCCAGGAGTTTTAGGTGCTCTGTGAGACTGGAAAATACTAAAAATCTCAAAAATTCTAACTGAAATGTTGCTTGTGTGGCTTACAGGTCATCTAATTTCATAAAGCCTTGTTTTACTTGACCAATTCCATCTGCTACCAAACCCTGATGGGACCACAGGTACTTTGCGAGAAGTCCACAACTCCTCTCAAAACGGGTTTCATCAGCAGCTGCCAGAGGGAGATGGTGGGTGGGTTGTTGGTTGCTCCTCACAGACCAATGATACATCACAGCTCTTAGAAACATAAAAGTTTGCAATATTGTACTGTTCAGTTACAAAAGCATATTTTATAGATGTGTCTGTATGCCCATGTATTTCCTATCTGTTTATATGTAGAAATATAAACACCCCCACACATGTTCAGGGGCATGTGCTACTTTGGAAAAAATCCTGGAAATGCTGCAAAAACTGCCCTTTCATAGCTCTCAAACCAAACATGCTTCTTTTACGACTGAAAACATGAACCCCCAACAGCCATCACAAAATCATCTGGTTGGCAGAGACCTTTAAGGTCGTCGAGTCCAACCATTCCCCAGCACTGCCAGGTCCCCCCTGTCCCTCAGCAGCACCTCCACACGGCTGGGAAACCCCTCCAGGGATGGGGACTCCACCACTGCCCTGGGCAGCCTGCCACACGCCTGCA
>NW_010425602.1:23279-23557 GCF_000710305.1 Buceros rhinoceros silvestris
CACATGTGAGAAGAGACCGACCCTGCCCCGCCCCCCTCACTCCAACCTCCTGTCAGGGAGTTGTAGAGAGCAATAAGGTCTCCCCCAAGTCTCCTTTGCTCCAGGCTAAACAACCCCAGGTCCCTGAGCTGCTCCTCTTAAGACTAGTCCTCTAAACCCTGCACCAGCTTCGTTGCCCTTCTCTGAATCCGCTCCAGCCCCTCAACGTCCTTCTTGCACTGAGGAGTCCAAACTGGACACAGTGCTCAAGGTGTGGCCTCACCAGTGCCCAGTACCGG
>NW_010425602.1:23997-25388 GCF_000710305.1 Buceros rhinoceros silvestris
CTCCCCAGCCTGTAACGCTGCAGGGGGTTGTTGTGGCCCAAGGGCAGGACCCGGCCCTTGGTCTTGTTGAATTTCACACCATTGGCCTCAGCCCCTCGATCCAGCCTGTCCAGGACCCTCTGTGGAGCCTCCCAACCTTCAGGCAGATCAACGCAACCACCCAGCGGGGTGTCATCTGCGAACTGACTGAGGGTGCCCTCGATCCCCTCATCCAGATCATCGATAAAGGTGTTGAAGAGGACAGACCCCAACACTGAGCCCTGGGGGACACCACTGGTGACCGGCCACCAGCTGGGTTGAGCTCCGTTCCCCACCGCTCTCTGGGCCTGGCCATCCAGCCCGTTTTGGATCTGGTGAAGTGCACACACATGCAAGCCAGCTCAGTGAAGGACTGATTTTCCCCCAGCCCAGTGCAGCCAGTATGGGTTTGGGGGATGAGATGGACCCTCTGTGAGATGAGGGTCCTCTCTGTGAAACGCAGCCCTGAGCAGTAGCCAGATATTTGATGCTATTTAAGCAGCAGCAGAAACAGATTCCAAGTCATTCAATTTAAATTTCCTTGTGTCTGAAAATGAAAAGAAACCCCTTAAAAACTGACTTCTGTCAATGCATTCAGGAAGTCACTATTTATTTTCAGAATATTCTACCTACTCACAGGCTATTAGTAACGTGTTCCATTTTAATAATTAGCTGGTCAGAGCCCATCAAAGAGTTGTCTGTGATGAAGGGAATACATCAGTGCTGTGCTAAGTTTAAACAAATTACACAGAAATAAATATGGAGGCAAATGGTATCATGCCCCTAATTAGAAACCGTTCAGGACAGCTGGAGAAAAAAAAAAAAATTATGCAAACACAAAGAAACTTCAACTCTTCTGAAATAGTCTGATTCCTCTCTTAGTTTTTTCCAGGTGTTAATACTTTTTCACTGTTACAAATTTGGGCCTTCAGCTTTGTTTTGTGATCCTCAGGTTCTGTTAGAGTCAACCCTACCCCTCTCTAAAACATCTCAATTAAAACTTTACCTGAGCACAGGCTTTTCAAACGGGTCTTTATTGTTGAGAGTAGAAATAATCACTGCGCTAATTTCTAACAGTAATTTACCAAATCCATTTGTATCCGCGTATTTGCATTTCATCTTCTCTACGTGAATTAACAACCCTAAAATCCCCACAAAAATGTCATTAAACCGTTGAATTCAATCAAGTTTTTTAAAAAAGAAGAACACTTGGCAATTTGTTCTCCCATTACAGATGAAACCTCTTTATCATGGATTCCTCGACTCTGGGGTCACTTTACATCCTCGTGTAAGGCAGCGCTTGGCTCCAAGACTACAATGAGCCAGGAGAGGTTGGAGTGAGGAACAGAAGGAAGTGGTGGAGCCCCCATCCC
>NW_010425603.1:0-12097 GCF_000710305.1 Buceros rhinoceros silvestris
TCGGCCTTTTGTCAGGCACTGAGAGCTTAGTAATGCTTTTTGGCACTTATTGCTTGTGTGGAAGGGGAGTTGGAGTGGAAGTGGTGCAAGGCACCTGCACACAGTGTGTCTGGTGTTGCGGGGCTTGGGGAGCTGTGCTGGTTGCAGGAGAGAAACTGCGCCAAGGGCTGGGTGATAAACCTGGTGGAATATGTTCTGTCAGCCTGTTTTGGTTTTAGGCAGCTCCCATTTGTGGAGCAGAGATGTCAAGCTAGACAGGAATCTGCCAGTGTGGGTTTAAGTATAATTCTTTTTGCTTGGGAGTGGCTTCTGGTGTTGCGGGGCTTGGGGAGCTGTGCTGGTTGCAGGAGAGAAACTGCGCCAAGGGCTGGGTGATAAACCTGGTGGAATATGTTCTGTCAGCCTGTTTTGGTTTTAGGCAGCTCCCATTTGTGGAGCAGAGATGTCAAGCTAGACAGGAATCTGCCAGTGTGGGTTTAAGTATAATTCTTTTTGCTTGGGAGTGGCTTTGTCTGTATTGGCTTTCTTGAGTATTTTGAAAAAGGTTTGTGGATCACTCATTGAGAACTATTATATTAGAGGCTGTTCAGTATATTTATCTCATGTTTTTTCTTTTTCCTAAAATACTTTCTGAGCTTGGATAGTAACTCAGGCTGAAGAGGCTGCAGCTGTCTGACACCTTGCGAGGTGCTCTCTGACGGTTTCTAGTGCTGAAGAAATTGCTACCTGGAAGAGCTGGACAATAATATATTGAAGCCTTTTTCTACAGACTGCAATTTAGTCTATAGCCAACATCCAGAGCAGAACTTGCTCCTGGCCAAATACGGATTGGCAAAAGTAAATCTGTTTCTTTTCTTTTCCTTAGGACGGCCTTGGCAAGATTTCGGCAAGCTCAGCTCGAGGAAGGAAAAGTTAAGGTATGATGTAAAAGAACTAAAGCTTCGTCAGCTCTGGTCAGGAGTGGGATGCAAACTGTGTAGGGAGCTGTGTGACAGCTGCCAGGAAGGTCACCTCTCGGATCCCGGTGGCCTGTAGGAGCATGGCATTAGTCATCTGTGAACTGCGGAAGCAGGGACTGTATGTCACAGTGATGCAAAACAAAATGGCAATTGGAATTTTCTCAACTCAATAACCTGTTAAAAAATGTATGTCTCTGCACGTTCCAGAGGTGCGTTGGGTTGGCTACCAGGAAGGAAGGGAGAATTTAATGTCACTTAGGTTTTTTATGTAATTCATGTAATTTTTTTACCATTGGCATATTATTAACAGTGTTTTATGCACAAATACGAGTAATGTGCAGTAGTAAAGTGGAAAATAGGAATTTGGGGAAAACATGGGGAAAAAGGTTGGAAAAGATGCCATAAGCAGCAGCCGGAGAATAGAGTGGAGCAGAGTTTGTGGTATTTTATCTGAAGGAGGCTGTTTAACATTACTGTGTGAGGGACAGAGCTGTGGGAGGACTGTATGGAAAGGGACAAAATCATCACACACAGAGTCCTGGAGGTGAGATGGAGTATTAGTTTGTGTAAGTCGGTCAGTGGAATGTGAAGGAGGTTGGGAAGAAGGTGTTTTGGGTAAATGGTAGTTGAGAGAGTAGGAAACAAAATGATCTTGGAACAAACTGATATTTATGTAGTAGCAATCGAGAGAGAAAGGGCTGAACTTACCAGCTACCTGGGAGATTGCAAATGATGCTGAGATTCGGCTGACCTTAATGGAATCCTGTTTCTGTCAGGGAGGATTGTGGGCTACTTTGAACAAACAGCTGACAGATGCTGTTTTGAATCAAGTGGATTTAAGTAGATTTTTCGATTCTCTGATAGTTTAAGTTGGCAGGGCTGTAGGTCGTCATTGTTTTCCACTTAGTAAAACTCGGTGAGAGCAGAAAGCTTTGGAGGTTGTTGTTTGGGATTAATCAAGCAGTGAAGTTAGCCTGAAGTGCTGCGAATAGACTGACGCTACCCTAACCCTTCACGGTGTGCGTTCTCTGTCAAACAGGAACGAAGACCTTTCCTTGCATCCGAGTGTAACGAACTGCCCAAAGCTGAGAAATGGAGGCGACAGGTAATGTCAGCTGGCGGGTTCTCTAATTCTGTTGTGGGTGGAACTTCAGCACTGCCTGTTTGTGCAGCTTACTTACAAATTTATGTTTTCAGACTTCCTCAGTATGCCTACAGTTAAATCACAGAATAATTTAGAGTGGAAGATCATGAGCTCACCACGGTGTTCAAAGCAGGTCCTACCATGTCAAGTTGCCCGGGGCCATGTCCAGCCGGGTGTTGAAGATTTTCAGGGAGCTGGATTCCACAGCTGTTTGGGGCCCCTGTTCCAGTGTTCGATGACCTTCTTAATGATTTTTTTTCTTATTATTATTCAAGAGAATCAGAATTTCCCCAGTTCCAACTCATGTTTTTTCCTCCTTGCCCTGTTGTCATGCGCCTCTCAAACAGTCTGCCTCTGTCTTCTCTAACCTCTCGTGAGGTAGCTGAAGGCAGCAAAAGGTTATTCCCTTTTCGCCTTCCTTCCCTAAGGGGAGGTCACACCCGGTTCTCTCTCTGCCTTCCTCTGCACTTCACGTGCTCCAGCCTTCAGCCCATGTACATCTGTGAAAATGTTTCCTTGTTGTTTAAGCCTCTGAGGTGCTGTATTTCTGTCTGAATAAAATCTGTGTTTATATTTGAAATTGATAAGGTCCATTTTCCAGGTCAAAAAGCCTACCATGAAGTTGGATCTTTCTATTTTTTTTTTTTAGCCTTTTCTAGCATGTTGCTTTGGGGTTTTTTTGAGAGATTCATTTCTGTGTTCTTATTTAACTAGATCATTGGGGAAATTTCCAAGAAGGTGGCACAGATTCAAAATGGTAAGATTTTTCTAATTATATGTTTAAGTGTTTTGAATCTCCAGTCTTAAGCAGTTACAGTAAAAATCCCATTTTATGTCAACTTTACCTATGTTCTGAAATCACTCTGGTGCTTCTAGTAAGCTGCCTAATTTCTTCCCTGTTTCCCTTCTAACAGCTGGATTAGGCGAATTCAGAATTCGGGACCTGAATGATGAAATAAACAAACTTTTGAGGGAGAAGGGACACTGGGAATTCAGAATAAAGGAGCTGGGAGGTCCTGATTACGCTGTAAGTGTAAATTATTTTGTACTACATGGTGTTTCTGCTTACAAGTGAAGTAACTAATGAGAAAAATCTGTGCATCATTTAGTATACCATGTACTAGCAGGCCAGCGTTTATTAGAGGGGAGCTTTATTCAGCCCCTAAAAGTGTTAGACAATACTTGTTTCTGTGATGAGCAAATCAAGCTTTTCATTTGAGATACCGGTTCGAGGGTCTTGCCTTCCTGGTAAGAGTTTGCAGCTATAATCTGATTTCATCCATCAGTCGGTGGTGGTTTTCTGTACTCGGAAGGGTTTTCACTTGGCTCACCTAGTATAATGCTGAAAATGAAATCACGACACTGGCTCTCACTTGCCAAAACATCAAACGTGCGCTTGTTGTCAGAGTTAGCAATGCTGGTTTATCTGATACCTGAATATCCAGAGACTAAGACAGCTTCGGCTGTTTTGTGGAGGTTAATCCCGTTTGGGCACGCTCTGGTTTGCGTGGTGCTTTTAAATGTGTGATCTGTAGCGAAAGTAGAGAAGTATAAAAATGAGCTATGTGGGCATTTTACCTGCAGGGTGGTTGAACTGGTAAGCAGATCTCCTTTCTCAGTCCTTCCATCTGTTACGATGCCTGGGAAACCAAGAAATACAAGAGGAATAAAAATTTAAACGGTGCTGTTTATTTTGCAGCGGATTGGACCAAAAATGCTAGATCATGAGGGGAAAGAAGTCCCAGGAAACAGAGGATACAAATATTTTGGAGCTGCAAAGGATTTGCCAGGAGTTAGAGAACTTTTTGAAAAGGAGCGTAAGTAAATAGCAACTCTTTCCAGACATGAATCTGCCTCGTAGTATCCCTTGAGTAAAAGATCTACTGTGGTACGTGGGGCATGTGAGAATCAGCATATTCTGCTCTGTGTCTTAGATCAGCTAAATGAAATGCTCAACTTTAAGTATTTAAATCGATTAAATGCTATTTCCTCAGGCAAAGGATGTCTTTGACACGTTGCAGTTCAGTTAAAGGAATAGCAAAGAGTAAACTGTGTTTTCTATCAGAAGCTCAGACTAGGGAGGACTGACGTTCTGTGGAAACCTTCCAGCACAACAGGGTGATTTGTATTGATAAGTTCTGCATTGTGCTCTGAGGTTAGAATTAAAGAAAAAAATTTGGCTCAAACATAATTTTAGAAGCAGAAACCAGCTTTTGTTATAGGAAAAACTAGATGTAATGGGATAAATCTGTGTATTTTGATTTGTCATGGAATGAGTGGAAATTCCTTGTGCCTGAATGACAGTTGCGTGTTCTTTCAGCCCTCCCACCACCTCGGAAAACTCGAGCTGAGCTTATGAAATCTATTGATGCAGAATACTATGGCTACAGGGATGAAGACGATGGTATTCTGGAGCCACTGGAACAAGAACATGAGAAGAAAGGTTTGTGAGATTCAAAACCTGCATAAACCAGTCTAAGAGGGGGGATGGTGGACTCTGAGGTGATGGGGTTTTTCTTCTCTGTGGTGTTGTCATGCTTAGCTGTTAGATTCCATCTGTCTTGGAGGTGTCCAAGTCACTGTTGAGTGAGGCGGTTCAGGACGGAGGGGGTGTGCTTTAGAGTGCCCTTCCGTCCTTAACGCTGTTAACGATTTAATGTTGTCGGCAAGTGATTCATTATTAAAGCAAAATCTCCTTTTCTCCCACCTTTTTCATACTTAAGAATGTAAAGGAGTAGGTTGCACCAGGGAGATTGATGGAACTCAAGCAGTCATCTCCCTCCTCTGGGAAAACTGATCGTGCCATCTGTTTCCTGTCTCACCTAATCATTTATGCATAAACATGGCTCTTTAGTTTTCTGGAGGACTGAAGGGGACCTCCTGGAAACCCTGAAGACTAGGTGGCCTGTGTTAATTTATCCACAGGTCGTCTGTCTTGGAACTTCAACACATTGCTGAATATTTTTTCCTTTGAAACCCACCCTTTATCAATAGATAATATTTATGCTCAGCTAGCTCTTGCTTTCTTTCTACTGACCTCCCCACTAAAGACAGCAGGATTATGAATCTAATTCCTGAAACCTTTAAAATTCAGCACTGTGTCCCATCTTCTGGTGTTTGTGTAGCTTTAAGCAAGAGGCCATCCTCCACCTTTAAGAGCTTAGCAGTCTTCTGAACAGTTCTTTGGGCCCTTCTGGTGAGCATCATCTGATCCCGGCCATTCGTCGCCATTCGCATTGTGTGTTTGTTTTATGATCTCTTTTTCTGAAGCATTAACTGCAGGCAGATCCTCAGTGCTCTGCAGGAAATCTGCTGCTGCAGGAGCCCCTGGCAGGCACTTCCACAGAGCAGCAGATAAAACAATCAGATACTGCTTTGAGTGGTGTATCCAGTGAGCTCTCTGGAATTAGAGCGAAAAACTTTAAATGCAGGAAGCGACTTGTTTAAATGATTACAAGTTGTTGAGCTTGTGCCTGTTATCAATTCTTAGTATCTCCTGGTGTGGTCATCCACTTCTTAACACTTACTCCTTTCCACGTGTGGGATCTGTGTATTAGAGATCATGCCTTGTCAGTTAGATAATCGGACAGGGAGGAAGAGGGGAATAAAGGAGAAATTTCACTTCCCTGTGTCCTGCAGCTTAGCCTCGAGCCTTAAACCAAGAGATGTGGAGCTGGCTGGCAAACCAGTGATGGCCTAAGAAGGGGAGTGTTGTGGTGCAATGCTCTTGGAACAGCCTCGCAGTCTGTGTTCGTCTTGCACACCTTGCTGATTGCAGACAGCAGAGGTGGCTCATCTGGATTCCTGTGGTTATTGAAGAAAATTATCATCTTTGGCGATTGTGCCGTTTGAAATAACAAGGCTAGAGGTGCTGACAGAACCAAGAGGTGCCCTATTCATACGCTGTTAATGCACAATAGCTAGGATGCCTTAGGATCGCTTTTGTCTGGGCTCTTGTGGTCTTTACCTTGTAATCAGAAGACTTAAATTTTTGTGAAAGAAAGTATTGAAAAAACTTCTTAATCTGGGATATCTTTTCTGTTATAAAACCACACAAAAATGCAGCCATGTGCCACCAGTTAGTTAGATCTTGCTTTCCCAGGGAGAGCATTTCAATGTTGAGTCTCTGGGAGCTCAGGGAACGACTGCTGACTTCTGTTGTAGGCATTTTGCACTGCCCAGCTGCTTGACCTCGCCCTCCCCAGGATACGTACACACCGGCGATGTCACCGACCAAGCCTCTTCAGCCCTGTTTTGGTGCGCTTACCAGCTCTCTGCTTTGTAGTAGAGATCCAGCAGCTGAACGGCTCCCAGCTAGCTGTTGGAGCTGGGATCATGCTACAAAACAAGAGAAGTACACTACGAGATGAAAAGAGAGAGACTTATGTGGGTGGTCACTGGGGAGCATAATCATGTTAATCACCATGCTGTTAATTAAACATGTTGACATGCTACAGAGCTGTAAGAGCTGCTTAGCTCAGTCATGTGACCCCTGTGATTCAGTTCAGGAGGTAGTTTGATACTTATCCAGGACATGTAGAGTCTAAAATGTACCCATGTTAAGGAGGAGCAATTACTAGACTCCCACATTGCTTGCCCTGGGTTTCACTCAGACTACCTTGATATATTTTGTTAGACACTACACCACAGTCCCCCAGTAAGTGGGCATTGCCAGTGTAGAGGATTTCAGCAAGAGGTTTAAGTCTGTTGGAATAGCTTTGGAAATAGGACCACACTGCTTTAACTTGCTCTCAGATACACTTGCTGTTTTCCTTTGCTGACCAGTTCTAGCAGAGGCAGTGGAAAAATGGAAAAAGGAGAGAGAAGCACGACTTGCAAGAGGTGAGGAGGAGGAGGAAGAGGAAGAAAATATTTATGCTGTCAACGATGATGAGGTATGTGGTAGCTAAGGTGAGGTAATATTTGGTGTTTCTTCTGTGCTGCTGCCTTGGGTGTAGTTGTTTGGCTGAGAGCCTGCCTGCTGCTGCGATCTGCCCTTCTCTGCCTAACGTGCTGTGCAACTGTCCCTGCCGAGAACAGCTCAGGAGGGGGCGAGTACTCTCGGTCCGAGGTTAGAGGGCGACAGAAGCTGGCAGCTCAGGCAGGCTTCTTCCCGGAGCGAAACACTGCTGACTGAGGAGAGACCTTGCTGCGATGTAACTGTCGCTGCCCGGAAGGCTGGTGTTTGTGGTTAATGCTGATCCATCTTGTGTCTAAGTACAATCTCCACCAGTAACAGCACAAGTAGTGTTGGTTACAGTATAATTTCATGCTGTCAACGCGTAGCAAAACCCAGCGTTGCCGGGGTCTTGTTTCTAGCTGAATCCCGACACATCGAGGCATTGCTGATGCTGCAGTCGCTGCTGCTGCAGTGCAGACATGGCTCTTGGTTCTTTACTCTCCCTGCTTTCAACACCAGTAAGAGAATTGAGGGATGTTACTGCCCTGTTCTGAGACCTGTAAAAGGAGTGCTGGAAACTAGTTCTTATTTCGCAGTCCGTACCTAAGGGGGTTATCACAAGAATAAGAAGGAGTGGTCCATGAGGTAACACTGGTGGTTCCTTCAGAACTCTCTTTGTATTATCCCATTGTTACCAAGCCCAGCTCTCAGGGGTGCAGATGAAGCAGTACAGAGCTGTACAGGGAAGTGGTATGTATAGTTTTAAAGCACTTGTTTTCTTCCTGGTTAGCGGGCTCCTCTTTTGTGTATAGCTCTGCTACGGCAGCAAGAGAGACAGGGAGGAGGAGGGACTATAGTGTTACATTCATGCCCATGCCACAGCAGAGGAAAAGCCATGAGACCAATGAAAACAATAATTCTGAAAATGTCAAGGAGCAGGATCTGAACATGATTCTTGCCATACTTCTTTGTTGTTTGGTCCTACTCACCTGCTTCTTGTGTTTTTGATTCCCTCTTGCAAAGCAAGTGAAAAAAAATTGTTTTTTTTAATGAACTCTTTAGAAAGTAAACTTGATGTGGCTTTTTTTTTTTCAGTCCGATGAGGAAGGTGGCAAGGAAAAAGAAGGTGAAGAAGGCCAACCAAGATTTATTGCACATGTGCCAGTGCCTTCCCAACAGGAGGTAAGACATAAAAGCATGAAGTTGCAGAGGTGGCCTCTGGCTTTTACAAGACAGAGAACTTAACATGGCAGAGATCTCAACATCAGTAGAAGTGTCCTCGATTTGTTACCTCTGTGACTTGACTCTGCAGCTGTTTAATCCTCTTGCGGATGCTGTGGAACTGACCAGAATAAGGGCACCATTGCTAAAACCCTTTTCACCCAAGAAGTTCCAAACCCTTCAGCCATGACAGAGGCTGGGGTGCCTGGTGGTATGATCAGTATACCCCTGGTAGCCCGTCAGCAGAAAAGTGCAGTAAAGATAGAGGAGGTGAACTGTGTTAAAAAGGAATGGGATGATTTCCGAATTGCAGGGTTTGCTTTCAGGAGGGAAATCGCGATTTAAAACATTGCTTTCTGGGCGATGGAGTTCTCCTAATGAAGAGAGCACAACCAAGAGTCAGAACTGGCTTTCCAGTACATAACCGCTGATTGTTACAGCAATCTTGTCTCAGGAGACAGCAGTCGGTGTGATCTTCGCTCTCTTTTAATGGCAAATCACTCCATACCTTATGCCGATGGGATTATAGATTCTGAATCACAGAAAGCTAAGTTTCAGTACACTTGTATTTGAGAGATGGACAGATGCTGTGTGCAGTGTGGACACATATAATGTCATTACAAGTCTTAAAGTCCACCAGCTTGATAAAGAATCGTGTATCACTGGCACTTCCATACAAAATTAGGTAAGAGGTTCATAGCTGTTGTTCATGCCAAAGGGACGTGCGCTACACTGTCACTTCAGGGCTGTGGACCGGTGAGCCATGACTCCATGTGTTCTCCATTTGCTAAAGCTGTGTCCGAGACAATTGTTTGAAACAAAATTCAAGCGGCTGTACTGGCAGTCAAGTAAAACGGCAGCTGATGTCCCGATTCAAAAGGGCAGGAGCATAGATCTGGGAGGGAGGCAGCTGTTTTACTGCTGCTCTTGACTTCCATGAGCTTCAGTCGAGTATTAAAAGAGATACTCCTGAATCTCAATTCAACTACTTTTACACTAGGTCACACCTCTAACTTTCACAGCCTGGTTCCTGGGGTTTTCTTCCTCCTGTCCTAATAGCTAAGCACGCTGAGTTTCGACATCTCACATATGCTGAATGTCATCCTATTTCTATGTTTGCAGATTGAGCAAGCTCTTGTACGGAGAAAGAAGATGGAGCTTCTTCAGAAGTACGCCAGTGAAACCCTCATGGCACAGAGTGAAGAAGCAAAAACACTTCTAGGACTGTAACATCGCACCAGTGTGTCCTGGGTTTTGTATAATCCATCTGAAGCAACGGGTTCTTCTGTTCTGGTTGCAATCCCTTTGAGCTCTGACAGTCCCTTGGTGGCAGATCTTAGAAGGACTTTGAAATTGGTTAGGTCCTTTTATATAACACATGCGGTATGTCTAAAACCTGTTGCCCATTTCGTGGCTTGTAACTGTCCCTGGGTGAATTGCTTAAATGCTGGATATTTCAGCAACTATTGTAGATATTTCCAACTTTGGAAGCTGGAAACAGTACCTTGTTCAAATGGTTTTTAGTAAAATTTGTTTCCAACCTGATGTCTTGTTTCCTTCTAGCTCAAAGATTGTGTTGTTTCCCTCATCATAGCCAAGGAATGGGATCATAAACACCCATCCGTGCAGGGGTTTGGATCTCTGCGTCCCCTCCTGCTTGTAGCTCGTGTATCTGGTGCCAAGAGGCAGACGATAGCAGAGCCTGCTCAGAGCCCTGCAGGTGACCAGTGGCGTTAGACAGGTCTGAACGGATTAGATTTTGAATTGGACATCTGCGGCCATGGAGCAGAAGTGCCAGCTAAGGAAGGTAGTATTTGACAGCCGAGTAACCACGTCTGGGACTATTTCGAGTTTGTAGATGCTCTTAGTCAGCACTATCTATTGTACATAAATAATCCACTCCAGAGCAATCAAAGCTCTAAACTGCAGAGGTGAGCTTTGTCCTGCTTGATGTAAATGATTGTACAAAAACCACCTTGAAAAAGCGGAAAGCAGAGCTGTCAAATTAAAATCCTTTTTTTTTAATAAAAGATAATGAATCAAACCCCAGATACTGAGAGCAAGCAGACAGCAACATTACAAACACCTTCCTCTCTCTTGCTGTTGGCAGCACAGCTTCCTCTGTGTTGTAACAAAGCTGCGAACGAGTGTGTTTACCACTTGTCGCAATTGGTGTGCTCTGAGTTGCAAGCATTTCTCCAACATCGTGTTTAGTTTTCACTGCTGCTCCATGAGTGTTTTCGGTTCTTGGGCGCCGAGGTGGTGATGAGCTTTTCTCCGCGTGCTGTATGTAGTGCTGTGAAAGACAACGCTGTTTCCCAGAGTTCCTTCCCTGAAACTCTTGGCCACCAGGAATGGCAAACTCGGCTCCTTTCACGTGGCGTGTGCGAACAGGTTTATGGTGTAGCAGTGCTGGGTCAGGGTGGGGAGCTTTGCCTGTGGAAGAGATTAGCCTGGGAAGGATAAAGGCTTTGTGGCCTGGTCCTAAGCCACTGACTTGAGTCCCTGGAGCTGAAGAAATGTTCAGGCAGACAGGTTGTTTTTAGGGGGAAAACCCAACTGGTTTTTATGGCCTGACCCAGTCTGGGAGTTTGATAATACCGATGGTTGGTCCGTTCTGTCACTGTATGGATCTATAACAGAGTAGACAGAAAGCAGAATGGTAAAGGCAGATCAGGGATGGAGTGATCATGACAGAAGGCATAAAAAAAAAACCTAAATGGAAAGAAAGAGAGAAAATCGAATGCAGTTACTATCTAGTCTCATGTACAAAGGAGTAGTGCCTGGCCCTCAGCAAGGGCAGGTAACGAGGTAGAGTGTTTTTAAGGCGGTGCTGATCTCTGCTGACTACACAGAAATGGAATAAACGTACAAAAATGCCCTGTGGAACTGTGCAGTGCAAACTGTGGCTGCCACTTGAAGGCACTCCACTAAAGGCTGGCTCTGCAGCACTGAGTGCTGAGCATTTTTAAGCTGGATGCTCTTTCTGGCTGCATCCAAGCCAACAAACTGCAGAGTATTGGTTTGCCTCTAGCAGAATGACTGTGTCCTGCTTGCTCTCCAGGCTGCTGAACTGCTGGAGAGCTGCTGAGGCCAACAGCAGGGAACGAATATTGGAGTTCATCCTGGAGACTGAGATGGGGTGTTAAGCTCGGTGTTAACTCTGCCTTTGAGCGTGCAGCTTTACTTAGACATGTGTGTGGTGTCAGGCTTATAGCTTGTACCAGCTGTGTGACACCTCAGCTTCGTACGTGTCAAGGTGATAAAATACTGTCATTTTATTACTTGTGGCTTGCTCTTGTGTGCTTCAGAAGAGTCCTGCACTGCGTATGATCCTGGCTTGAGCTTTGAGAGAAAACCTCCCTCCTGTTCTCCGCATTGATTTTTGTCTTGCTTTTGTTTTAGAAGTGCATTCAGTTCTGCTTATGCAGTGTCAGCCTCGTAAGGAAGGTGTCTTCTGACCTGCACCCCTTGTCCTTTGTCTTGGCTGGAGGATCCACGTCTCCCTGGAGTCAGAGAGGGTGGTGAGGAATATTTGCTGGCACCACTAGGAAGCAAGTGGATTTACCTGATCTGTATTAGCAGATGAGCAGGATAAAGAGAGACAGCTTTGCAGAGTATCCATTAACTAATGATACCTAGTGCTTGTTTTCTCATTTCAAGTCTAGTTGGTGGGAAATGCCTTTGCGATACAGATCTGAAGTGCCACGGCAGCCGTCCGCACACACAGTAGGGTTTTTCCCAAACGCGTTGATTCCTGAAGAACATCAGATTTGGTATTAACGAAAAACTGAGTTATTTCCTTGGTGGGCTTCTCGTGCTCCTCTTTGCTGCTGCCGTGCCCCCACCAGCGGCTGTCTGCAGCTGCTCTCT
>NW_010425604.1:0-251 GCF_000710305.1 Buceros rhinoceros silvestris
AAGTTTAGGGAATCTGGGGTGGGGTTGGGGTGGGGTTTTTTGGTTTATAAGGAGACGGCGATGAAAAGGAGGCAACGCCACAGCCCTGACCGCCCGCCCCAGGACAGCACCCGGGGCAGGGTGCCGGCTGCAGCCCGGGAAGAGACGGGATTGCGTCCTCGGGAGGGCTGGAGCTCCGTCCCGTCACCATCGCCCGCGGAATAACAGCAGTTCTGGCTGTGTTGTGGGTACCGAAACGGCACGGACCTGTT
>NW_010425604.1:629-1203 GCF_000710305.1 Buceros rhinoceros silvestris
ATCACGTCCCCCTCCATGAGGACATCGAGGAGGGCTCCCCAGCTCCTCTGGACACCACCAACACCCTCCTCCCCCTCCCCAAAGAACCTCCTCAGCCACGATGCACCTCAGCATCCAACCCTCCACCCCACCTCCCACTGCCAAGACGGCCCCGACGATCGATAGCGCCGATATGAAACCCCATAAATCTACCTCACCTTCGCCCCAGGGATGCTGGAGGCCGCGCTCGCCCCACGGATGTGCTGGCTCAGCTGCAGACCCACGCCAGGCTTCACCCTGACCTGGAGACTGACAGGGCGGCGATGGCATTTTTGGGAAGATCCACGGTCAGTGGCTGGACAATTGGAGAGGTGACGAGCACTCTAAAGACCAGCAGGAAAAACACAAATTAAAAATCACCCTGGAGCCCCCTGCAGATGCTCAGGAAGGTGCTTCCCTACCTCTGGAGCCAGCTGTCCTCATTCAGGGTCGGTGCTGGGGTCACCTCAGCCCTCAGGAGTCCAGCTCTGGCTCTTCATTCCCCCCAAATCCACTTCCAGGGACCCACCTGCTGCATCTTGGCTCATTCTATTCA
>NW_010425604.1:1319-3149 GCF_000710305.1 Buceros rhinoceros silvestris
TTTATTCATGGGAAATTCAGAGGTTCTTGGGGAAAAAAAAAAAAAAAAGAGAAGACCCAGTGCCTGTGATGGGGGATGCCTGGATCTGCTCCAAACCACTCCCCAACCTGCAGTGGGGATGCTCCTCCCACTGCTCGCCCCGTGATAACCAAGATGCATTTTTGGCTGCACATGGGACCAGTCACACCAGCTTCAAGCTGGAAACCACCATTCCCAGCCCGCTCCCGTTTCCCAGGCAAAGCTCAGCTTCCCCGGGTGGAGAGGGTTGGGGTGAGGGATGGTACCCATCCCTTCGGCACTGGAGGAGCTCCAGGATTTGGGTTACCCCTCGTCCTGGAGAGCCAAGGAGGAGCTTTCCACCATGGTGATTTTTCATCTCACGTAAGGAGAACATTTTTCATTATTATTGCCGTTACCCCGTGCACTTGCCGTACAAACAAGGCGTCTCCTTGCTGTTTTAAATGGCCTGAAATCACACACCTCGATTACGGCGCCCGTCGGGGTAAAAACCAGCCTCGCTGCTCTGCCGGAGGGAAGGGGAAGCCCAGGACGAGGGGGCAGGTTTGCTGTGGGAGGGAATATGCTCTGCATACCCCCCAGAAAACATTGTGTTTCCCAGCTCTCTTCTCATGCAGGGATGGGCACCATCCTCAGGAACCCCACACCACGTCCCCTGCGAGTCCCCAGAGGGGTTTTTCTGCTCTTTTGCCCCAGCTCAAGCACCGTCCTTTCCTACAGCACCCGGGACACAACCGTTTGTCACCATCCCGGCTAACAGTTACATGAAAATCCTTTAACTCCCGAACTGGAGCTTGCAGGAGAAAAATCAAGGCTGATGGGAACAGGATCCCAGCCACAGCCCTCCCAGCTTCGCTGGCATCTCGGTCAGCCGCTTACGCATCATTTCGGGGAGCAAATGGCTTTTCCATCCTGGGCTGTAGCTCGCGCTGCCTCTCCTCACCGGAGAAGCCCTTGAGCAGCGCAGAAAGGGCTCGGCTTCGCTTTGGCAGAAAGCTTCTTCCCTGGCAAGCCTTGAAAAACCTGCTTTCTGTAAGAAAAATCAACGGTTTGGGATGCCTGGGGGATGCTCGTCAGGGATTCAGGGTAGCTTTCCCCCCGCCCTGTGCCCTTAGCAGCCAGCGTAGCCTCAAAAAAAAGGCTTTTTGCTAATTATTTGTAACCCACTGCAAAGAGGGGAGGAAAAAAAAAAAAACCCTCCTCATGCCCTAACTGGTTTCAGGGTATCTTTCCCCCCCCCTTGGGCCTTTACCAGCCAGCGTAGCCTCAAAAAAAAGGCTTTTTGCTAATTATTTGTAACCCACTGCAAAGAGGGGAGGAAAAAAAAAAAAACCCTCCTCATGCCCTAACTTATGCACAGACAAGAAATGTCGTTAAACTAAACCAAACAAACGAATCAAGAGGCAAAGAGAAAAATCACATTAGCCCGAATCGTAAATCCCGGAGAGGGGTATTTACAGGCTGAATTGCCAAGTGCATTGAAACTGCAGAGAATCCCAACGCAGATAGCCATAAAGGCAGACAACGGCCCTGGAAAAATGCTTTGATTAGGATCTGGGCAGCATTCAGCCCAGATGTTCATTTGTCAATGAAAGAGCGATGGGGGGGAGGTGAGAAAGGCTTTAAATTAATCTTTACAGCTAGGAATGAGCTTGTAATACACACCATATGGGGAGAAAGGGCCTTCGAGGCCGCTCGCCTTCCCCCAGCCCAGCGGCTTTGGAGTCAGGCTGGGACCCTCCGGCCGGACCGGGTCCTCCCCAGCTCCCAGCCCTGTTTCACCCCCCTGTTTTCCCCATGTCCCAAACACCC
>NW_010425605.1:0-313 GCF_000710305.1 Buceros rhinoceros silvestris
CAGCTGCTTGTCCCCATGCAGGTCAGCCCCTGGCCGGGCTGCGGGTTGTGCCCAGGGGTGAGCACAGCCTCTGGGTGCACTGGGAGGCACCACCGACCCTGGCCACTGCGTACGTGGTGGAGTGGCAGGGGGGGGCCGCGGCGTCCAGGCAGCGGGTGTCCTGGGCGCCCAGCCACGGCAGCGCCTGCTGGCAGATGGAGCGAGACAGGGCCACCACCACGGCCCTCATCCAGGGTAAATCAGGGGCTGCTGGGGGTCCCTGTCCTCCTGGTCACTGTGCTGGGAGGGTACCAGGAGGCTGGCAGCCCTCCCA
>NW_010425605.1:581-823 GCF_000710305.1 Buceros rhinoceros silvestris
TTGCAGACTGCAGCGAGCCTTTCCAGCGGTACAACATCTCAGTGTACCCGCTCTACAAGGACGCCATCGGGGTGCCCGTCCACACTGTGGCCTACTCCAAGCAGAAGGGTACGTGTGCTGCCAGCAGCTGCCGCGGGGTCCTGGGGATCCCCCACACCGCCCGCCGCAATGCAGGGGCTGCGCACAAGAGCTCAGCCCACTGGGCTGCATCTTGGCTCATCCCTGAAGGTGCTCCCAGCTGG
>NW_010425606.1:0-222 GCF_000710305.1 Buceros rhinoceros silvestris
CGGGCGACAGCCCTGGCGCGGGGTGGGGGTTGGAGGGAATCCGTTTCCAGCCACTGGGGGTTCCCAGTGGGGTGCCGAGGCTCCTCTGTCCCTTACTGCCCCGTCCCGTAGGGCCAGTTGAAGGTGCTCCCGGACAGCAGCATGTCCCTGATTAGTGTTTCGATGGGCGTCTTCCCCACCAGCCTCATGAAGAAGAGCTGGGAGATGAGGGCTGCCGGCACG
>NW_010425607.1:0-234 GCF_000710305.1 Buceros rhinoceros silvestris
CAAGAATTGAGATTCAGTAGAAGCGAATGGCTGAACTGGAAAGACAAAGCCACTGGATGAATGATTTTTGTCAAGTATTGAGAATTTTGACAGCATTCCTTGGTTTGTTCCTTTCCTCACACGGCGGGAAGTGACCAGCAGTTGTTTCTCAACAGTCTTCACAAACGCTGTGTTTAGCTGTCTGGGGTCTCTGAGGAAGTGACTGGCTGAAGCATGCCCAGCGCAGGGGAAGGG
>NW_010425607.1:400-1015 GCF_000710305.1 Buceros rhinoceros silvestris
GCCCCCAGGCTGTGAGCTCTTACGCTGAGGTCCCTGCACAGAAGAGCCGCTGAGGCTCAGCCTGGATGAGAGCTGGTTTCCCCCCTGCCCAGACACAGAGGGAACTCAGGAGCATGTGCCCTCATCTACAGCCTGCAGGACAGCACCATGGTTCAGCTGGGGGAATTACACCGAGTTTCAGACCCGCGGCTGCACAGCTGAAAAGGGACAGCAGCCGCCTTGGATCTGCCACGGAACTGCCTGAGACTGGAGACTTGGAAGAGGATAAACCTGCCAGGGGCTGGTTTACCTCTGACTTCCCGCTGTCCGCTCCTCACTGTCCATGGCTGAGCTGAGCCTCCAGACTCAAGGGAATGGTGGCTGGGAAAGTCATCCCCCATTGACATGACCGTGGGGTGGTCTTGTGCAGGATCCTGCCATCCCTGTGGGGGTCCTTGGGCCAGGCAGCACCGCGCTCTCTGCTAGCCCCTGCCCAGCCTTGTGGATTTGGCTGTGTAATGGCTGGTGTTTACTATTTCCAGCCTCCCTCATGGCTTGCTGCATTTCCCAGTCTTTTCATGGACTGCGCATGTGGCCTGAACACTTCATGGCTTGGCTTCACGAATGAAGATTTGG
>NW_010425608.1:0-225 GCF_000710305.1 Buceros rhinoceros silvestris
CCGGGGGAGGGGAGGGAGCGATCGCCTCCCCCATCCCCACACACCCTCCGTCCTCCGGGAGGAAGCCTGTGCAGCAGAAGAACACGGCGGAAAAGGAGAGACTTTTTCTTCTTCCTATTTTTAATTTTTTTTTAATTTTTAATTTTTTTCCTTCCTTGAGGAACGTTCCCTGCTTCTTATTCCCCCTTTTCCTCTGGCTGGGGGCTGTGGTCCTGTGGCACGGTC
>NW_010425608.1:401-9769 GCF_000710305.1 Buceros rhinoceros silvestris
GGCAGCAGCTCCCTGCTGCAGGTTGTTGAGGAACTGATGGGGACTTGCGTCTCAGGAGCCAGAGATGACTAAAGGTAAATAAGGACCGAACGGATGGATGCTCACCAGCCCTTATCGGCCCGTTAGTCGCACCCTTGCCTGGTTGCTCTGGGCTCGAAGGTGCCGGCCGCCCTGGGCACACGCTTGGATTTGAATTATTTTGTAATAAGGATAGTTTGCCTTCAGGGGGACTCGATCCTCCAGGTAATGGGGGAGCATCTCTCTGAGGCTGCATGCTGGGGTTCGACAGTAGGAACAGGGGGTGTGCTGGTAGTTGGGAACTGCCTTGAAGGCTTCAGACAGGTTTGGCTGTGGACAGCTGGGGTGGGGAGGGCAGCGGGTAGATGGAGGAGACCTGGTAGGTTTTGTTGTTCTCCCTTCTGGTTTTTTGGTGAAAGGAACCACGCTGGACCGGAGGGTTTGCTAGTGATACACTGAAAAATTCCCGAGTTTCATGTGTGCCCTCGTCCTCATGTCCACCCCTTCGTGGATCTACGTTTCTGTTTAATTGCTGAAGGGTGCCTTGAGAAGCAATCTCTTTCCTGCATGGCAGGAGGCAGAGGGTGGGTAGGGGGCATATTGCCAAACTGAGGGGGTGCATTGGGGGTCGCATCCATATGGATATGGGGTGGTAGGGTAGAGATCTGCATCTAGCCCTGTAGCCCTGGGTTACAGGTAGGTGTGAGCGCCTCTTCTCTTGCAGCCAGAGAGGGAGATGTATGGTCCAGCTAGATGCATTCTAGAGATGTTGAGAGCTTCCCATCTCCTGCCTGTGAGATTGCGTTTGCTGGCTCTAACAGTATAGGGCTGGCATTAGCCAGAGGGATTTTTGAACATGAGGGCCACTGTGTATGGCTGGAGGAAGATAATTGCTTCTTTAAATGACTTTTTTTTAACTCTTGATTTATTTGCTTGCTTAAATATTTATTTGCATTCCCCTTGCAGTCTTCCTTTGACTGTTTAACTTGGAAATATGGTTGTAAAGCTGATGATCATTCCCTGCCATGAGCCAGAGAGCAGTCCTTTCCTGTTTGCCAGTCTGTGGAACCCAACTCGATCTGGTGCACTTTATTGCTAATGAAGATGTAGGTAGAGTGCCCCAGGAATGTGTCCTGCTTGTCTGGGGGATTGCCTTCAGGGGCTGAGTTTGATCAGCAACCCGTGTCCAGAGCTGCGCATAGAAACAACGTAGTCCGCTCTGTGCATTTAGTTGTCTTTTCCCCCACCCTTTCCCCTATGGACAGGCAGATGTCTAGTTTTGCGCGAGGGATGGCGAGGTAGGAAAGGAGCCTTTCTTTCTCTCCGTTTCCTGATAGGCGTGTGATTCTTCTCTGTAGTAGTTAAAAGAACTTGTATGAGGCCAAAAGCAGTAGACTGTCATCTGCTTGTCACTGTAGCATTCATCACTTCAGCAAAACCAACTCATATCTGTGGTATTGACCTTCCTGTTTAGGTTGCTCATTAGGAGGTACTAGCATTTCCACTCTCCCACTCCTTGTTCCAGGCAGCTAGCTCCTTAGGAGGAGGTTGAGATGGCAAAAAAAAAAAGGGTGAAAATACTATCTGTGTCTTGATATAAGAAAGGTTGGTAGTCTGTTTGTTGCACTTTATTTCTGTATTATAACACTGATTATTCCAGAGCATTGTTCCGAGATTTTTAGAGCTGACAAAAAAAACCCCAAACCAAACCAAAACGCAAAACCAGAAAAGCAAAGAACCAAACTTCCCTGCAATTAAAAGTAAATAAATGCCATTTTTATTGTGGAATGCCCTCTTTAAAGAGTGTGGCCAATGCTACCTGCTGGGTATTGAGTAGTAGATGTGCTTTGTAGAGCTCATTTATCATCATTTCCATCATTAACAGGCTTCTCCTGTGTATTCATTAGGAAAAATCCAGTTTTTTTATGGGGATAAACCAGATGTTGCAGGTTAGAACAGGCTACTGTCAAAAAAACCTGCAGTTGTCGCTTGAGAGCACTGGACCAGGGAGGGAGAAAATCTGTGTACCCATGCCAATGTTGAGTGACAAAGTTGAGGTTAGGGCTTCACTGTAAAGCCATATTGTTTTCTAAAGGTAGAACAAATGCTCTCAAATGGCAGGATTCAGTCCACCCCCTTTTGTGGTTGAGGCTGCTCCTGTTCCACCTCCTTAAGAGTACTTTTTCCTTATTTAGGCTTGGTTTACTTATAAAGTGACTGTTGTCTTATTACCTGCTAACGAAAAATAAATATGGATCTCTGGTGTGTCTGTTTCCAAAAGGCCTGAAGTTTTCGTGAAGCTAATGTTCGTTTGTGAGTTCCATATTTTTTTTTTATTCAATAAAATATGAATTTTCCCTTTTCTTCTGCTGGCTGTCAGGAGAGGATATGTTTAATTTTGCATTTAATTCCAGAGCAAGCTAAATGTCAGTGCAGATTGATGACAGTGAAAACACTGAGTACTGCTTTGTGAGGCAATGAGATTTTAATGGTATTTATTAAGGCTAGCAAGTGCTCGCTTGGATGTTTTATTTGACAAAAGTAGGAGCTGGGTTTTGGTTTCTCATTTCCCTCCGGAGATGGTGGTGCAGCTTGTGTCTCAGCCTAGGAAATATATTCCCAGGTGCTTGCTGGGTTGGTCCTTCTTGGTTGTTTGCCGCAGCTGGTGCTTGGCCATGCATCCCACAGGCTGGGATGCTGTGGGGACCGAATCCCTCCCCACCGGAGGTGATGTGGAGTAGATGCTTGGCTTGCCTATCTTGGTGTTAATTGCAGAAAAGACTTTTCCTCCCACAGCAGAAAACACATTGCTCTGCCTGCTGGTGCAAAACCAAAGCTGGTGCCCTTTTCTGGCTGGGGAGGAAACGCAAGCAGGTTTGTAGGTGAAGTCACAGGCGTGCGCATTGAGCTGGCTGTTTGATGAGCTGAGTGTTTGGGTGCTGCCCAGCACTGCGGGGCTGTTGTACATATGAGTAAAGATTTAGAGGAAGATGGACCAAATTATTGTTCAGAGCTGGTCAGAAATATGCATGACCTTTAGCTTTGGTCAACTTATCAGTTGGAAGGCCTGATGCTGCCATCAGGGTTTTCACATTCACAGTATGAGCATATGCGTCATCAACATGAGGGAATGAGATACACGCAGGAGAGGGAAGTCTTTGTAAATGGAGTAGTCCTGGGAACAGGTGATTTATTATTACAGATTTTAATACTAGTAGTGTTGGGACTGGTGTAAATTCACTAGAAAACTGTTTCATGCATGACACAGTATAAAGAATGAGCTGAAAACTGATGAAAGAGATGGTATTCAGGAGATGGTATCCAGGAATCAAGAATGGATCAGGGAAAAGCTAAAACACAGAGGATGAGCACAAGACTTTTTATGCTTCAAATACATTTTTTTTTTCAATTATGTTACTTGATGATTGTGGAGACAATGCAGTGCTGTGTTGGGAGTGAATTTGATAAAACTTTTTACTCCTTAAACCATTCATACGCATCACAAGAGAGGCTGAGGTTGAAAGAACACATTATTTTGGAGTGGTGATGATCTGAGAGCTAGGCATCACAATGTCGCTTCATTGCTTGGGATAACACTGAGACACCAGGACAGCCCTGTAATATAAAGGAGTGTTTCCTTGCCACATTTAATGATGGGCTGCTTATTGGGGTGGGATGCACTTGCTGAGCACTGAAGTTTTGAAGAGATGTTTACCGTAGTTCATGTGGACTCACAGTTCTTCCCTGCTGGTCCCTTTCTCATTCAATATATGGCCCCTTGCTGGGATGTGAATACTAGAAATGCACCATGATGCCGAATTTTGAGTGTACGTACACGGTTCAATCTCTGCTATGTCTATAGGCAATGCTTTCAGGTGCCTATAGGATGGAGAGCTAGAAAATGTGTTATTTGTGACAGTTCACTCTGCCCTGGGGTGTTTGTAGGAACGTAATTGTCCCAGGCAAGACAATCTGGCATGCTGACCTCTGATTGCGTCACCTCCTGGAGTCCTGTCTGCCTTGACGAATCTTTGTCATGATCCTCACCAGCACTTAATATCAGACTCTTTAATCTCTGCTTGGGACATGTGTGAATATGTTCCTGTTTTTGTAGATGCTGATATGCTCCAGCACTCCCTGATCTCATCCTGGTGCCTCTAGTCTCTCTCAGCAGGCTGCTGAAGCAGAATGTGGTGATGCTTGCTTTTAAGCATCTACTTTTAATTCTTGGCTACTTTAATGGCAAGGAAACCACCTCCTACTCAAATCTGCGATGCAATTGTATCTGAGACGTTATCCCATTGCCTGTTTTTAGCCTCAGAGTTTGTGGTGTAATGCTTGCTTTCTGTTCTTCACTAGGTAATCTCTAGAGCATGCAGTCTGAAATACATGTGTCTTCTGGGTGCGAGCTAAGCGTTCATTTTTAAGATGACTTCTCTAAGGACACTGTAACTTTTACTTCAGTCTTTTCAGAGAGCCTTCTGATTTTGCCTGTAAGGCAGATGCATTTATTGGTCAGTGTAGCAAGCATCTGTAGCTATAGCAAAGTAGTTAGCTTTTTCAGGCAATAAAAACTTCACTTAAATTGTGTTCTGGACCACTGTTTTACTTACGAAGCAGTGCTCAATGTGGGATTTTTCCTAGCCCATCTGAAACCCGTTTTCCTCTGACAGAGAAATGAGGAGTTAACAATTTTTAAATGCCTTTTTCTTTCTGTCTTTTTTTTTTTCTTTTTCTCTTTTTCCTCTCTTTTTGGCCTTTTCATCTCTTACTTCTTCAGGCCCACTCCCATCCAAGGGAGGTATCACTGCATCTGCGATGGGGTTCCTGCTGTAGTCAATGGAGCGCTTCCATTGGCTTCCCTGTGATGGGAAGATGCTCAAGAATTTCAGATGTGATACCTTCTCAAAAACATTCCCCTGCTTCAGCATCACGTTTCTACTAACTGTGTTGTAATGTCTTTGCCAGAAGTGTCATTTCAGACTGAACAAAGCTGTGTACGCCGATGAAGACTGGAAATTTGTGCACATTTCTAAAATCTGCTTATGAGAACAGTTGAAAATGAAAATCAAGACACTTCTGTTTCAGACTCGATAACTTTCAGTTTCAAGGGTCATGAAATGGATATTCTGAAGGAAGCAGTGAAGTGTTTGGAAGCTGTCCTAATTAGGCAATATGAAGTGATATATTTCATTTAAATGCCTGATAGTAATAAACTTTTACAGAGCATCCACTGGTGTATGGCTTCACACTACCAGGACTTTTAAAAAAATTTTTTTGTTTTAAAGCGACATAGTCAACATATGAGTAATTACATGGGAGTCTTTTCAGTGGTTACAAGCCTAATGCTTCAGCAGTCTATAGCACAGCTCTGATTCATTGCAGTGGATACCTGACAAGGAACAACTTTGTAATATTTTGCACAATGTTTTGAGTAGGTTGAATCATAGCTTTGCTACTATTAATTGTAGTAGCTTTACTGACTTGATTGCTTTTGCATTGATTTATACCAGGTAAGGTCATTGATTTTGAACCTCACAACAGAACTATGCAATTCTGAAACTTACCGTGAAATGTCAGAAATATGAAGGATCAACATAAGTGTTTTCTTACAGCAGTATGAAGTTGAAATGAAGTAGGACTCCGTGCTTTTGTGGAAGTGGTGCTTGAAGTGTAACCATGAATTACCCTGCTATAAAGTCCTGTGCAAAGGTGCCAGTGCTGAACAGTGCTGTTCTGAAAAGAGGTCTGGTATAAACCTGATACCTTTGGATATGACTCTTAAGTCGTTTTATACCTGACACGCAGTTCGCTTGTAGCAGTCATCACATACAATGCATGTGAGTTTTTACAGTGAGTCCCCTTGGTTCTGTGGGAACCAAGGGTGGTGAATGAATGGACACGCTTTGAAATTAGAAGGATAGAAATACTCTGACTAATGCAGTCAGCATATCCATGTATTATATGCAGACACATATATAGGCTTACAAGTATCACAATTTGGAGAACAGACACAGTTGTGATTTTTTTTGTCAAACTTGGGGAAGTGAAAAAGAGTATCTAAGAATTGCACCTGTACCCAAAACATACGTACCTGCATCTGTATCTCTGTGTGCTCATACATAGGTTTTGTTTGTGAAATGATGGTGCTGATGCATGGAGTGTTTTAAATATTGCTGCTGGAAAAGCTTCTCCCACTGTTGGTTTTCTGATTCTTTTTTGAGTTCTTGAGATGTAGGCGGAGTGATGGACCATAACAACAAAATACTTGTGTGCGGGCCTGCAGTTTAAAATTTTTAACTGATTTGCTTGTTTAGTAGCCTGACATCAAAATAAACCCACCACATTTTCAGATATGTTGAGCAACCACATATTTTTCAGAATTGGTGCCAGTCCCCGCTTATTTGTTGTAGCAGCCTGTTCCTACTCTGAAGTTGCTGATCCCAAGCCTGCCTTAATAAGAATTTTTTTCACTGCCATCAAAGTGCAGAGGACAAGCGTCACTGTGTTGCAAAAGTGCGGTTTGCAGCTTTCTTCGGGATGTCAACATTTCCCTCCAAGCAAGGAGCAGGGATACGTCAGAGGTAGGTACACTAGCTAACTTTGGGCTCCTCTGGGTTAGATGGGGAAAAAGAGCTCAAAAAGCCCATCACCAGGTGCTGTTGCACTCTTGGCTGGTTTTTTTTAGTGTACGTTGTGTGTAGTGTTGGAGGACACTGTGAGAAAAGGGAAGCATTCGATACAAGTGACACCCCTGTTCTGTTTGACCTGTGGGTCTTGCTGTTTATAAGTCCTGCAGAGGCACTGCACTGCCTTGCTGTTTAGCGCCGTGTCGCAAACCAAGCCTTGGCTTAAGCGGGTGAGAATAGGAGAGGGACCCGAGCCCAGTTTTTGATGTTCTGCATGGGTAGGTATCCTGAATACTCAGCTGCATTCCAGTGACAGCTGACCCTGTACTTTTTTCTTTTTTCCCCCCTCCTTTTCTTTTTTCTTTCTTTTATTTGTTCTGGGTTTTTTTTTTTTTTTCTGTTCCAAAGACTGCTGGGGGAAAGGGGAAAAAAAAAGCACCCATCATAGCTGCCTTTTTTTAATAGGTTTCACTGTTGGAGAGAATAGGTTTCATGCTGCTTTTGCATGTGTGTGTTGCCGACTGACTCATGGTCATTTCAAAATGGTGCAAGTTTCTGTCACTCACTTCAAAGGGGTCGGGTTTTTTTTTGTGGTGGTGGTGGGTTTTTTTCAGCAAGATGTACAAGGGCAGATTTTTTATCCAGAAATATCTGCCGTGTAATTGAAACCCTTGTTTACCATTTTTGTTTGTGTGTTTTTTTGCATCTTCTGGTCATTTTTTCCCCCTCTTTTTTTTCCTGCAGTACCAAAAGGCTTTTAGATTCTGTCCTGAATGACTTTTTGTGTTAGGGCTATCTGGGTGTACAGAAAACTGGCCTATAATGCTGTAGTACATGGCTTATCCAGAGTATGCAGAGAACAGCCATTCTTGTTTCCAGCATACCACAGAATGCTATATTGGACATTGCTCCTCCGCTCGACCTTGTTGGAACTATGTGTGTTCTAAAATGTTATTCCTTTAGATTTGCTTTGCTATGACTCCAAAATGATGCATCTCTCCTCGTGAGAGGAGATTCGTCCTGATACGTATTTGAAAGATGGTGATTCCGCTGCATAGATTGATAACTTGTGACCTTTTGACAAGTGATCTGCAATTATAATCATAATGCACTTTATAGATCTCCTTAAGTAGGTCACCAATTTGCAATGAGTCTTTCTAAAATCTGTGCAATGCATTTCAATTGCGGGGGTGGGGTGCACTTCTCTGTGTAACATTGTCGGTTTTCCAAAGGAAGGCTAAAATATGACAAGGAAATTATACCTGTGCGAGTATTCTTGATTTGAAAAGAAATACATGTGCACATCACCAAGCACGTGAGGGTATTCCCACCTGACTAGCTCTGGTTTAGCTTGCAGTGGGGCTGAGACATTGGGTAAAACTCAAGCACCTGTATAAAGATGTTGGTCTGTAGGCTCCAGCAGTGGTTTATACCAGCCTAAACTAAGAATTTGCCATTTTCCCATTCAGGGGTAGAATCTGTACCTCCGTGGTGTCTGTGGGAATGTTTGCAGCAGGAAGAATGGGGTGCGGTGGGGATTATATCCAAGAGCTGTTTGTCTCCTCCAGCTTTGGGAGCAGCAGATGGGGGGTTGTCTTCTCCAATGCCTTTCTGCTTGATTGCTCCCTCATCCCATGCAAGCCGAGGGCAGAGCAGCATAACCTATGGGCCACATCATACGGGGTGAGGATGCCAGCTCTTGTTCGACCCTTTTCAAGCTGCAAGCTTCAGCACAGCGAGGGTCCAGGGTTCCTCCCAAGTTCATGTAATTTAGGGACAAAGCCTCTTCCAGCAGCATTCATTTTAGTAAAGCTGATGACTGAAATAAATAAATAAATGTTAATAGACAGAATAATAGGCAAGTTAGTGAAGAATACCACAGAAGTCTGGTGTGTAGTTATATACGTGTATTTTTCAGTAGTAGTAGTACCGTATTTCTGTTTCTTTCAGCTGATTCCTTCTCTTACTACTACAGTACAATAAATGGCAAAGTGTGTGTTGACCTAGTGGTGCCAAGTCCACTCCTAATTTCTAAATCAAATAGGTTTCTGCTGGGCTGCAATAAGAGCTGTAGTCAAACACCAAGATGATAATCATGGGTGGTGGTTTTTTTTTTTTTTCATGTAATTCACTTTTTCTTTTGTACCACAGACATTTGTGTAGGTGCTTCCTCGTTGACCACAAAGATGTGTTTTTTGTTGTCTTTCATTTATGTTCCCTATTGAGCAAAGTTGTACAGTTTGTCTGTTACACTTGAGTGGGATACTGCAGTGATTTAATTTAAAATGAAAGAGAGATGTCTTCATTTTAGGGAAAACCATGACTAAGTGGTTAGAGTAAGCAGGTCTACCCTTAATCAGAAATCCTAATTAGAAGAAATCCCATGTACGGTTGACCTTGACTATTGAGACAACCCTCAAAGAAGAAAGAGCACTAAGAATTAGTATGCTGCCAGTGGTGCACTTTTATTATTTGACGTTATTAAGCAAGCTCGGTGTGTATTTCTTTTTTGAAGTGTTTGATTAAATATGTGATCTTATCTTGGTGAAATGGCCCGCTGGGCTGCAGATTGTGGTGTTTTGAAATGAAATTTGTTTAGAGCATCTGAACAGACATTTATTCAATGAGACCTTTCTTGAATAATAAATGTGACAGTGAGATAGCTGTGCAAAGTGTTTTAGGGTTTGGGCTTTTTTTTTTGTTCTAGAAAGTTGTGATGTG
>NW_010425608.1:9908-21883 GCF_000710305.1 Buceros rhinoceros silvestris
AATTATCATATGTTGCAGAATCAGGCCCTGATTCTGGCAAGAGTTATTTTTGGGCCAAGCTTTCCACTCTTCAGGATCTCCTTGTTGGCATATTGTTTGGCATATCTAGTGATGCACATGTGTATCTAGCTCTATATCAATAATCTTATCCTTTAGGTAGAGCTTTAAAGATGCTTAAATTTTGTGAAAATAAAATTTAAAAAACCCCAACAAACCCAAAACAAACCAAAACCACAAACAAAAATCCACAAAATAACAAACCAGGGAAGTATAGTAGTTGGCTCTTGGAGTCACTGCTGATGTCCTTAAGGAGTTCTTTGGTTTATAATAATCCCATGAAATCAGTGCGACTAAGAGAGGAGGCTTGTCCATTCATAAGAAAGGCAGGCTTCTCCAGGAGATGTTTGCCTCTTGTATTGTGTCCAGTGATGAGAAAATGTGAAATGTAGGTAAATATTCTCATCTTCCTTGGTTTTTTTCATTGGATGCACAGTGCCTTTTTATTAGGCATAGCTACCGTGTGACACCCCCACCAGAGAAAAAATGCCTTAAATGAGCTTCCAGTTTAGAAGCATTATCAACAATGCAATGTTGTATATATATTTTTTCCAGCAGAACAGTTCGCTTCATTATTGTTTTCCGTACAGCTCTCAGGGATAAGATTTCATTGAACATGTGGACTGCGTGGGATTTTCAGCTGTTGATGCATCATTATGTGCCTTGTTGTTCTCAAGATGAAGGTGAGAAGGAGGATGAATACCTGAAAATGTATTTTTAATTTTTCTTTTTCAGTAGTGGACTTATAAGAAAATACGGTGGTAATGTCTGAGGGTGAGAATTTTCTGAGTGGCTTAGTCTTCCCCTGCAAAATGACCTTTTTGATACAGACTGCCCCTGCCGTAAAACTTCATTTTGATCAATTCCCATATGCCCTGCTGCTCCCCTGCATTGTACAGCATCTGTCTTTACATCAGGTTAGATGGTGATTAAGTAATTTCTCCTCCTGGAGGTAAACTCAAAACCTTCCCTTACAGGAGTTGGGAGAAGATGTGAACTCCATGCCTTAGTGGTATGTCAAGGTGGCAACTTAGGGGTCCTGCAGCACATGATGTTCCAGATGCTTGTCTTCCCTGCTCTTTGGTTAATGTGGTTGTTTTTCTTAAAAGCTGAATGGCTCTTGGGGCTTTTTGATGACTTTTAATTACGGAGACAATTTCATTTCCTGGTACACAGCTAATCCCACCAGATGCCAAATGTAGATTGGCATCTACAGGTGTAAAGTACAGGAATTTGTGTGTCTGGGACCCCTGTGTGCCTGAGCTTGGTGGAGAATTTCTGCTTACGATATGACTTGTGTATGTGGTACGCTGAGAAATACAGCCTATAAACATGTAGCTTACAGGCATATTTTAAGGGGCTCTTCCCTAGATTTGCAGCTGTATACAAGTCGTCTTTGTCACAGAGACAGCAAGCTCAGAGCCACATGATCAGAGGCCAGCAAACAAGATCCTTTTGAGCATTCTGGATGGTTTACCCGGGGCTGGTTTGGTGCTGAGGGTGGTGAAGCTGCCTGCCCTGCAGCTGGGATGGTGCTGGGCAGGAGGGAAGGGTAGGGGCAAAGAGAGCAGCATTTATAACCGCTTTCTTGTTTGTGCAAGGGGTGACAGGCGTTCCTGGCTTTGGCAGGAGCTCAGTGAGGTGCTCAGCTGGGTACCTGCGTATCCAGCCTTAGAAAAACCACCAAAACATTTAAATATGGTTCTTTACACAGATGAAACTTGCACATGAAAGCACAGCCTGCTAGTAAAGGTGCCATTATGATCTGCTTAAACTTTCAGTCAGGAAAATTAAGACGGAAAATTCACTGGACTGAAATCTACTTGACATCTACTCTTCTACAGAAGTAACTTGGTCTGAGTAACTTCATACGTAGTCGTTTTTGAGCTGTCTGATTATTAGTTTCTGAATTGGGAATGGTAACTTGGTATTTCCTTTTTTTTTTTTTTGTGTATAAATGATGCAGAGCCACAGCATTCCACCAAATTTATTAGTTTCTGAATTGGGAATGGTAATTGGGTATTTCTTTTTTTTTTTTTTGTGTATAAATGATGCAGAGCCACAGCATTCCACCAAATTTTGAACTCTTAATTGGATTCAAAAATGAGAAGAGAAGCCCATCACAGATAAATTTATCTGGTGTCTGTTTAAAAAGAAAGCTAGTATTTCTTATTACCATTCTGTTGCTTCTAAAGCTAAGCCAATGTTTTTAATTAAAAAATAAATACTTGCAGCTCATGCTGGGTTTGCTGATTGGGTTGGTGCATGCTGTGAAGGCACCACTAATGTTTCCCTTCCTGAGAAACATGGTGGCCCTTGGCAAAGGTTCATGGCAGCAATGGTGCTCCTGTACCAAGAGGTGCTTCATGGTCCCGTTTCCCTGTCAGGAAGTCACCCATGTAGAACTTGAAGGACTTTGTGCAGCCGTGTGAGTTTGAAGCTGCATTTCCGCCTGTAAGTCCCACGTGTGCCAGCGCTCTTGGTGGCAAAAACTAATGGTACGCAAATGTCACAAGGAAGGGGAAGTTCCTTCTTACAGCATTACCCTGGGGCTTGAGGGAACCCACCCGGCCAGGCATAATACAAAACCTGTGAGAAGGGGATGGTGCCCATGCTGGAGGCAGCGCAAGGTGTCGTGCTGCAGCACAATTATCTGAAATAATCTGAATTATCCCACTTGGCAACATGCTTGCTTTCTACTTGTACTGAATTTTTGTCTGATTTTGCCTAACATGCCTAATTTATGGCGTCTTAGGGAGTAAGGGACTTATCAAAACTATGCAGCTAAACTTGCGTGTATGTGTGTGTGTGGTAATAAAATTCAAAGGTTATGTTAAGTTTCCAGCCTCCTTGCTAACATTCTACTGTTTAAGGGGACAAAAGAGGATCCCGTTGTGTCCCTTTCCAGTGTCCCTTTTCCAGTGTCTTCCCTTCCAGTAAAAAAGTGGCTGACACCAGCCTGCCCCAGCCTTTTCTTAGCTGGTTACCTACTCTGTTTTCTTAGCGTTTTTCCACTTCCATTTTTAAACTCATTACGTCAGACATCCAGGGTATGTAAAGATGATCTGTGTGGATCTACTGATGCTATTGTAACATAGAGCAATTATTTAAATTGAGCAAGAGGACATGTTTCATCAAAAGAGTGAGATAAAATAATATTAGGAGTGCTGCTTTGTTTAACAAAGGTCTGCGGTTTCGGTACCCAGATGTTAGCAGCTGGCAAAACGCTTCATAGTCTGGGAAAACCTGTTAGGAGGCACAGATTGATCCTGTTGTGATATCTTCATGTTGCTTTGCAATGTTTGCGCTGTGGTGTTCAGCTCTAGGTGCTGATGTTACATCATGGCACAAAAGATACTGGCATGTGCTGGTGGAGGGTAGCCTTGGGTTGCCTCCATTTCCTGGCTGCAAAGATCATACGAAGGGAGTGGACTTTTCATTTTTCCTTCTTTGTGCCTTTATTTCGCCTTTTTTTCATCCCCTTGCATACTGGTTCTCGTCTTATTTACATTTCAGCGTATCAGGCCAGAGAAAAATGTATTTCCTCTCTTTGGTATTGGTATGATTTTCTTGCCCTTGTCTGTATACTGCTCTTGTCAGATAAATGCATAGCCAAGTCCGTTTTTGCTTTTAAACTGAGAAGAAGCTGTATTTCCCATATTATTTTGGCTTTGGCCAATGCTCTGAAATCTTCAAAGCGATACTGAAATGTCCCTTAATTTGCATGTTTGGATGGAGACCAGCAGAGGTTTTCTTGTGCGGGCTCACTTTGTTTTCCTCAAAAACTGTGTATTGATTCAGGCCAGTTGCTGCTGCTACAGTCTTTGGATATAGTGTTTGTAGCTAATTAAAAATAGCTGCTAATTGAGAGCTGGGTGGTATAGATGACTGGAATTTTCCTGCATGTTAGCTTGGATTAGGGTTTTCCTGGAGAAACGAAGAGTCAATCTACTTGAAGAGGTTTGCTTTTGTTCAATTTGGCGACACATTTGAAAAGTAATTTAGTGGTGACTCATAATATTGAGAAAATATGTGGGAAATTGAAGTTTCTTTAAGAAGTGCAATGTCTTGTCACTTATTTTACCTATAAACAATAACTTACAGGTTATTACTTGCATATGATTAGCAGGCCAGTTGCCTGCAGGTACCAGCAGCAGAAGTATTGAGTTCAGTTGTACGAGTGTAGCACAGTGTGATCCCCTCCTGCCGAATGATCCGTCTGCTGAATTTCCTTCAGCCCCTGTGCTGACCTTTATTGGTTCGTGTTTTTTCTCCTTAGACAGCTCTACTCTGTCAGAGTATGCCACTGACTGAAAACAATGTTTGAACATTCCAGTGGGAAGTTGCATGTGTGCAGTGACCGCCAAAATCATGATGTGCCAAAGCCTGTGAATTTTGGAGATACCTTAGAAGGCCTTGCTGCTATAAATAACGGAAATAACAGCTGTTATATGTTGGATAGGAAAGGAGCAAAGACACACAAATTCTTTTTTAAGTTATTACTTTATGCAGAAATAGTGGATGGTGCTTGGATCCTACTTGTGTATCTTTTTATCCTGGTAACTGCTTAGCTTTTCCTTGCAACTATCCTGGCTCCAAACTGCTTGAGCTTCTGCTGGCTGCCTTTTTGATGAGTATGACATCCTTGGGATTTTACCTTTTTTTTTCTTCTCCCCGACGTAACTGGACAAAATTATTTGCGCCAGTCATTTATCTTGAAAAAGCATCCCAGTGATCAGGCTGCCTGCTGTCCTGATGCCCGCCTGCTGTCTGAGCTGGGCTGAGCTGCACAGAGCGAGGCGCTTCTGCTGCTGGAGAGCATCCATCCCCACTAGGGAATGTTTGGTGATCAGCTGGCTGGTCAGTGCTGTCCTCTGCTAGTGGGTAAGCCGGGGGTGTTTAGCAGGATCATTAGCAAGCTTTTCTTGCAGGGTTGGTGTGGTGTGTGAGAAGCAGGCATTGTTCTGGCTTGTTTTTTTAGCTAATCGATATTTTAATGATTTCATTTTTTTTATTCTATATCCCATTTTGCTGTGGGATTAGCGTGTGTGACTTTTGCGGTGTTTTGATTTTGTGGAGTTTTGTGTGTGTGGTTAGGGCTTTTTAAAAATGATTTTTAAAAGCAGAAGAATGAAGTAGGCTTAGTTTTTCTGGCTGAACAGAGATGTCCATATGCAAGCTAATAATTTAAACTGGCCTTCTAGCTAACAGAAAGAGGCAAGCACTTCCGAGCTATGATTCCTTTCCTTCTCATGCAGACATTTAAAATAGGTCACATGAATTGCACCCTAAAAAGCTTATTTCTCTCCACTGACTGTAAAGGAAGCCTAAGGTGGCAAACTAATGTGGAGACATATATACTTCAGATACCTGAAGATGGAGGAGGTGAATCCCACCCCAGGGAATTACTCTCCTTGGCTTTCAGTGCCTTTCCAATTTAAATGTGAATCTGCATGATAAGCTGGTACCCGAGGAAGCAAAGCTGATCCATTGTGAAGGGCTTGGGGAGAGACTGAAATGGCCCCTCATCTTCACAGAGCTGGTACTCAGGAGGAGCTCTCCCTTACAAAGGAGCACCGGCAGTACTTGATTTGACGTAAGACACATACCTTAAATTATAAAAATAAACCCAAGCATGGTGGGATATGAGTGATCTTTTCTGTTAGTTTTTGAGCAGTCCTGTATGTCAAGATTGGGACTCCCACTGTATGCTTTTGTACCTGCGTGGCTTTTTTCCCCCAAGAACATGTAGTAACCGGCAAACCCGAGCAATTACACCTCTACTCTCCCTTTTTATTTCAACAACTGAGACATAAAAGTCTGTGAAGATGCTTGAAAAGGCAGATGCTGGGAGATGTGTCTGCCTTGGCTCGTGTGGTAAGGTACCCCTTGGGTAGTGCTCTGGAATGATGAGCCCATTGGTGGGAGAGGAGCTTCCCAGGTTGCAGCCCTAAGATCCTGCTCCCTGACAAATTAAGGGTTTATCTAACAAAGCTACGTTCTATGAATGTGATGCAGATGGATCCTGTTAGTCTTTTGAGGTTAAAAAAAACCAAACCAAACCCAATTCTGACCTCCTTTCTGGAGTCCCTGAGAGCTGCAGTTGGGACAGATGTTCCAGTGCGAGTTATGGCTGCTTGCACTCCACCCCCAAATCAAACCCCTTAATTTTGCCACCTGTTTCTGAGGCTGTATAGTGAACCAGGCTGGGAAATGAAGGTCTAATTTTAAAATTTGCGTTGTTTGTAGCTGTTGCTGGGATGTTTTCCCCTGAGATCTGTTTCCTGGCTGGTTTACAGTTGATATTTGTGTAGCTGCATGGTAGTAGCACAGGCTGCAGGATGGTGTGGCGAGCTGCTCAAAATGTGTGTGAGGTTTTCTCTGGGGTGTTGGTGGCTCTCCCAACCTTCCTGTTTCCAGCTGTAGGTGCTCTGAAGGTCAGTCCCCGGTGTGTTGGCTAAGTCTCTTGCTCTAAGGAACCCTGAACATTGCATATATTTGTATCTTACACATGTGTATGTCTGTGTAGGAATGTGTACATAAATAGACATGCATATATACATATAGATACATATATGAATATGTGTGTGTATACATATGCGTGGTAACTTGCTAGGTAAGGGTGTGTTCTGTTCTCTTTCTTCCCACTGTTTCTAATATACTCTAATAAAACTGGATAGAATTGAACCTGTGCAAACTCATTTTACAACATGCACAGACCTTCGGAGAAAAACATGGGAGCAAATTGCATCTTGCATCTTAAAAGCAGAGTTAGATATGCATAGCACACATCTAGCATCCATCAGTATTGTGGATATGTAGCACTGAATTCACTCACCCCATTCCTAATTATTTGGTGCTAGTTTCTCCTCTGCACTGTTGGTTTTAATTTTTTGAGCAGGTGACTGGATCCTTGAACAGCCCTTTGTTTTGAATCGCGTGGAGATGGGGGTTTTTCACTATAGTAGTAACATACTGGTGGCTGGGTTTATTTGGTTTTTTTTTTTTTTTGGTATTAACAACTGGTATCTTTTCTGTGGTGCCATCGTTTGGACGATTTTGCCTTTGTTAGAGGACTAAGGCAAGGTTTCTTCGTTCTTTAGTCTAGATGTAAAATTACTATCCCTAAGTAAAAGAAGAGCTGATGGAAGTTCTTAAACATAGAATGTCAGCTAACGATGAAGGAGCGTTTATGATTACTATTGTTCCAAATAAGTTTTAAATGAACAATTCAACCACAGCAGGCGTTGCTGAGTGTTTACTTTAGTGTGGCTTAAAAATTCAATTTGTGCTTTACAGATGTAATTTTCAGATCAAATTAAAAAATCGAAGGGAAACCACATGGGGTTAGATCCAATAAAGTACTTTGTATGAGTCATTGGCTCAAAAAAAGAAAAAGGATAGCATTACTTGAAAATTTTAGCCGCCTTTGCTGGAGTTGACCAATTCTGATTCAGGGGACTGAGAAAGTTCCTTCAGAGTTACTTGGTAGCACTTGGACTTGGTAATTTTGCTGTAATTCATTGACTATGAAGCATATTTGTGCCTTCTGTCGTCTTACGAAACTCAGAGTTAGGCCATTCTTTACCGTTAGTTTGTGTATTTTACAATGTAGACCTGTCTGTTGCTGGGGGTTTATCAGTGCATCAAACACCTGTCCTTACTTTCACGTCAGCATTATCCCCTAACTGCACTGACCAGGTCAGGTGCTTTTGCGCAGACCCCACTCCTAAAAATTTCTTGAGGTGTGCTTCACTTTGAATAAAAATAATTTGCGTTGAAAAAACCTTTGAGCAGAGTGAAGGCTGTAACTTTGTAAAGCACCTGAATGTGAGTTCAAAATCTGTCTCTGTTCCTCTTCAGGGCAGCACTTGCAGAAAGAGCCAGGGTCCAATTTTAATGATATCTTGGTTGAATCTTCTTGTCAGTAATTTTCCTAATATTTGCAAATTTGAAATCGGAACAAATCCTCCTTTTGTTGAAGAAACTAGGTTTCTGTTCAGAGCTCGTGGTATGCTAGGGGCTCTGGTCAATACATTGTTAGCCTCTGCTTACGCTAGAAAGAGCTGATTGATCCCAAATAGCATCGAGCTGTTGCATTATTACAAGTTCAAGCACCGGCTTCTTTCTGAATATTATTCTGTATTTCTGCAAGTCTACTAGTCTCTTTTTGTGAGAATCTTAAATATTATTTTAATGTAAGCTTGTGTTCCCTCTGGTTTTACAGCAGCTGTTAATACAAACTGTTCATGGGGCTGCCCTGACTGTAGTGTTGATTTTTTAATTATTGTTATTGTTTTTAAAGGCTGGGTTTTTTTTTTTTTTTTTAGAAAATATGTACATTTGAGGCTCCATTAGTTAAAATGGACATGAGGACTAGTTGGCATACATATGTCAAGGGACAGTCATGGCAAAGATCAAGCTTGTTTGCAGAGCAGTGGAAAATTAGAGGATGCACTTCAATAACTGTATTTTAGCAAGACATCAGTCAGATTTCTGTAGATTGATAAGGTAGTACTCTGACAGCTTTTTCTTCAGGTGGCTCTTTTTTCAAAGCTGAAATGCTGAGTATGTGCAGTCTCTAAGATTCCTACTGCCAGAATACCTTGAATGTTTTAATATTAGGCCTTTATAGCTTATGTATTCTTATGAATACTGTTTAACGCCGTTCAGGAACGGCATATGTTCTTGCTCTTTTCTTGCAGTGATTTATTTTTCATATTTCCACTCTTTTGTTTAAAAACAAATTCTTAAAAAGAGTATGGTAATTACCAGTTATTAACCTTAATTTGCCATTAGTTGTGTTGAAAGCTGGCATTACAAATGTTGTGAGCATTAAGAAATGTTTTAATTAGGTTATTAGATCCTATGTGATGTAGTGATTGCCCAGGGAGAAATGGTAACAGGAAGATCTGTCAACGGGCAGTCTTTAATTCAACAAAGCATTTATGCAGATGCACTAACAGAGCTTAAATCCTCCCTTGCAGTTGAGCAAGGACTTTACTGGGTTTGAGCCTAAAATAGATTTCCACTTCAGATGGTGAGAGCTCAGCATCTTGGCAGAAGTGGCTAATGCAGCTGGTGAAATTGGAGAGTTTTTGGTCCATGGGCACCATTTCTGCCTTCACTGGAAGTGGTGCTGCTCTTTAGCAATGTCTGTCTCGGTACTTCTCCTTTGCTGTAATTTCTTCGTTTGGAGTGTTGTTAATCTGTCGGGGGTGGGGGAGAAAAGGAGTAGGTAGTAAATTAGTAAATTCTGCCTCGGACTGGAAGATGACAACTTGTTTCTCATTTACTGCCCTGAGCTTCGATGGATGCTTTCCTTGTGGCAAAGTATGTGTGTATTTTTATCAATATAATAGAGTAATTCTCTGTGCTGGGGGAAAAAAAAAGTGGTTTCTTAAAGGGCCTATTGACTGCCTGGATTTTCATGCATTCCCAGTGAATGGCTTATTAGCGGGAAATACTGAGTTAGATTTCAGAAGTCAAAAAGTCCTTGACATTTGGCTGGGTGAATGTTTCTTTGCCCTGCTTTACTAAAAAGGGGAAAAGCTTCAACAAGATTTTTAAGAAACGTTTAGTAGCCACAAAATGTCATATCCTCTGCAATTGGATTGTAACTTTTTTTAGCACACAATCAATAAGATTAATATTTTATAACATATTCCCTTCCCACCTTTAAAAAGTGTTTTGTGACAAAAAAAAAAGCTTATTTAATGGTTGTACAGGTCGGTGTGCCTTGTGTCATACCCTGGCAACTTTCGAACCTGTTACTGAACTTGATTACCAGAGGAGGAGAGGTCTCGTCTTATTTTCTTCAAATTCAGTGAAAGCTGGTGCCCAGTTTTGATAACCTTACCTTTGGCTTTTATATTTATTTTTTTTTAAACAAGTGGAGACTAGTGACACCTGATCATCAAATGATATATTGAAATGGTGCTTATAGCACCTTCAGTGGGGCTGCAGTCTATTTATACTCTCTAAAGTCTGGCTTTAACTGATGGATTTTTGTACCTTCTTAAGTGAACATAAATTATATGAATGCTTTACAGTCCAAAGTAATAAAAAATGTGGATTGTCACCATTTCTTTCTAATCGTATCACAGGACAGATTCCCCAGTAAAGTGTGCACATAAACTTTTAGCCTATTGAAATATGCATATATAATTTAATTTGCATACATTAAATTCTTAGTTTCATTAATGATTTAAGATTCTTTTGCAGTTGGAAGGCTCTGTCAAATTTTTTGCCTGATTGAATTGCCTATTCTATTTAAATTAGACTTGCTTGTGTGTTACAGAATGATACTGGGAACTTCGTTAGACCTTTTATCAATGTGACTGATTTAGAACTGGCCACAGTGTATTATTAGCCAGAGTTATATTAAGGTGTATGACTTCCCCAGAGTAGTAATTTTAAAGTGTGAGTAAGATGGCAATTGCAGGGGATGTAGCTTAAAAGGTGAAGGGAATAAACCTTGGCACCTTACATCAGAAGAGGATTTTCATATTAGCATTGTTAAAACGGCAGTAGACTTGATCTGTGGTGTCCTTATAAATAAAAATATTGTCTGGTATAATAAATTCAAGGAGCTCTATTTTTTTAATTATGCTACAGTAGCACAATGAATACAGACTATTTTAAACAAAGTTGAAACAGTAGCATTGTAAATGAGTGAAGAGCCTTATTTTGCTGCTGGCCCAGTGCTGTATTGACAACTGCTGTTGCTCCTGGGCTTTTTCATTTTGTTGGGATGGTTTCTTTCTTTTGGAAGGTTGTAGGAGTATTGCCCCCTGAAGACAAGCTAGTTTTATCTTTTTTGAGGTGCCTCATGCTTATCAATAGGCATCCTTCTGGCACATACTAAACATGATTTTTAAAAGATGGCTCCATACGAGACTGTTGCTGTTGGGATGCCATTGGGTTGCATCTTCTCTTCATCTACTCAAAATCTCAAGTTACTTCCTTGTAAACTGGAGTAGTCTGTGTGATTCTTTGATAATGCAGTACTTCTCTCTCTGGTAAAGACCAGGATGCACCAAAAAAACCATTCGGGTACTTGCTGACTCTCTGAATGTGTTGTGGTGGGACTTTGCCCTGGTCAGAGTTGACTTTCAGAGTTCGGTGCTTTTGGAACTTGGGTGGGCTTCCAGGAGCTCCTGACCCACCTTCATGACATTTCTGGAGCAAAGGCTGGGTGAAGACAGGGCGACTTCAACACCTCCATCTCCTTCACCCAGAAATGCAGAACACACCAACTCACAGAATTCCCATCGAAAATTTAACGAGAACTGTTGAAAATGTAACCCAAGGTGTGAGAAAGACTAAGCTGTAGAACTAACAAACACCTACTTGTGCAGTACCTGCCTTTCCAGAAAGACAGGTGGAGAAGGCTCCCAAATTCAAGAGGGCCTTGTCTATTCAGAGCTGCTTTTATCTGTGGAGTACCTGTACAATGGTTTCTAAGCTGAAAAAACAATCAAAGAAGAACCAGCAAGCAGCATCTGGGAAGTGACAGCTCCTTTCATGGAGAAAGCGAGGATGCCGTGTAGGAGGGCTCTTCCAGGATGAACGGATGGAGATGCTGGGCAGTGGAAAATCCCTCAAAGGGATAACAAGGATGTGGGACAGAATGGGTTGGGATAGGAATGGATGAATCAGAGAGCCCTGTGTGCTAGGTCCAGGCACGTGCGGGTTGTTTGGTTGTGTATTCTCAGTATTTATTTAATGGAGTGGATGCTTTCTGCTTATGGGTTTGCATCCTGCTTTTGCTCCTTCTTCCCTGCCTACTGTGAGTGCTGAAACTGGATGCAAATCTGGACCTCTCCAAGAGGTGGTTAATAGGAAAAGATGTGGATGGGTTGTAATTGCCCTAAGGGCCCTGGTCATGTAGGTGCACGTGTTAACTGTAGGAAAGA
>NW_010425608.1:22008-23369 GCF_000710305.1 Buceros rhinoceros silvestris
CATTAAGCTTAAGTGGGACATCTTAACTATTTAAATGTATGAACATAGATTAATGTGCTTGCCCTTGGTTATACCCTGTGATGTTGGCTAGGGCTGGTCTTGAGTTTCAGAGGTGCTGTGATTACAGAGAAGCAAGCATTAAAGAAGGAGTAAGAGAGAAAGCGGACAATTACTGAGAACAGAGGAAGCACACAGTGCTGAAAAATTTTCTTTTTACTGAGTATCAGACATTGTCGGAGAACATACTGACACTTGCTCTTGAGTAATCCCAGTTTGCACTTCGATATTAATTGAACCAAAGACTAAAATTCCTGCTTTGTTGGTTGATTTTTTTGTAATTTTAAACTGACTAATGTTTTCGTTTGAATAGCGCTGCTGACTCTGCAGAAGATGTGATCTTTTAATTAGCAGATGTCGGGATTAGCATTTGTGTAGAGCTGTAATTAGCATTTGTATGCATAGCAAAAGACCTGGGCTTAGTTTGGCAGCAAAGGGAGTGAAATTATAGGTAGCGGTGTAACTTGATGCTTTCCTATGTACAGATAATGTGTTGTGGTTTGTTGTTTTGTTTTGGTTTTTTTTTTAAGTGAAACCCGAAAGTATCATGACCAACACATGAAATCTAGCAGGTTAATTCCTGATGAAGAAATTACACATAAATTATTGTTATGTGCTCTGCTAGTTAAATCCTAAGTTTTGTTGGCCTACCAGAATTTAATGTATCTATTTGTCACACATTAATGCTCTTAAATTGAAGGCTGTGAAGTGGTTATAGTTTCTTGGCCAGACTGCAGCAGTGTACATGCACACAAATGTCTCTGGAAATGGCATTTTGTGAGTAGAGGAGACCTACCTGAAGCAGTTGACTTTTGGGGCTCTTAGAGTCCCCCTTCAGATTAATTTAAGCAGCAAATGTACGTTGACTTTATGCTCCTACTTGCAGAAGTGAGTATTTCTGTGAATGGGGCTGTATGTGGAGGTAGGAGGAAGCAAGAGGCAGTGTGTTTATCACAGACTGGGGATATACATAGTGTCCCAGGTACAGAAAGTAATGAAATCTGATTGTCTCCAAGGAAGGAGGAGACTTTTCCTCTTCTGCTGGTGAAAAATCAGCATCATCTCAAGTCAATGGAAAGAGAACGCAGTTGACTAATGTGGGACTTAAAAGCTGATTATTGGTTATTGTGGGGAAATGTATTCAGCAGTATTTTATCCATGTAAAGGAAAAATAGTCCTTTTAATGCTGCCAAGGTAATTGAAGATAATGGTGATTTCTGTGACCATTAGTCGAACAATTAGACAAAACTCTGCCACTCTGCTTTTCGGTACACCAAAGGGGAAAAAAAAGCTATTTGATTATA
>NW_010425608.1:23474-23904 GCF_000710305.1 Buceros rhinoceros silvestris
GCGGTTCAGGAATGGAGTTTTAGATTATGCAGTTTTGGAGCTGGGAGAGAAAAAGGGAGACTTCTGTACAGCACATCTATGATGACGGTCATAATATTATAATATAAATTGAGCATTCTAAGGTCTGGGTAGGAGACCAGGATCCTATTCCTGGCTTGTATGTGTGCGTCATTGCTTTCTGGGTTTGGTTTCCTCACTGCATCTAAACCCATTTGCAATGGGGTTAATGATTCTGACCACCTTTTTCAAGTGCTCTGAAATTCATCGCTGACAAGTGCTGTATTAGGCTGGTGAGTTATTTCTGGTTGTGACTTCTTCGTTGTGTTTTTAAACTCCATTGGAGATAAATGACAAAGACAAATGCTGTGTATGTGAAGCTATGAAATGATGCTTTTAAAATGATGTTACGGGTTGAGGGTCCGAGGTATCC
>NW_010425609.1:0-1147 GCF_000710305.1 Buceros rhinoceros silvestris
CTGGTGGAGTCCGGAGGAGGCCGCCAGCCCCTTGAGGGGTCCCTGAGCCTCGTCTGCAAGGCCTCCAGCTTCTCCTTCAGCAGCTACGCCATGAACTGGGTGCGCCAGGCACCTGGGAAGGGCCTTGATTTCGTCACGGCTATTAACAGCGGTGGTAGCAGCACCTGGTACACGCCGTCAGTCAAAGGGCACTTCACCATCTCCTGCGACAATGCCCAGAGCACCGTCACGCTGCAGATGAGAGGCCTCAAGGCCGAGAACTCGGGCACCTATTACTGCACCAAAGCTGCTGGTGCTGGTTATGGTTATGCTGGTTTCTACCTTGTTTATACTGGTGGCCCCATCCCAGCACAGTGTCCCCATATCCCTGCGCTGTGGCCCCAAATCTTCAACAAAGACCCACCCAGACCCTGCACCTGGCCCAGCTCATTGCCCCAAACCTCCACCATTTGCCCTCAAATGAGGCTGTTTTCACCCCAAACCGGAAGTATTTCCAGGTGAGAATTCCCCCATTTGCCCCTTTCACCCCGAAACGAAGGCCCCAAATTGGCCCTGAGGGTCTGGTGCCAAAATGGCCGCTGGGGGCAGGGTTTTGGCCATCCATCTCAGTGCCCCCCGGCATGCTCCTAGTGCTTTCGATTCTTGGGGCAGAGGAGCCATCGTGACCGTCTCCTCCGGTAAGTCCCTCATCTTCGGTGTCACCAATTTTGGAATTTGGGGCCTCAGAATTTTGGGCCAAATTTTTTTCAGAGGGGGTGGAGGCGAGGCCATTGACTCCCTTTTGAGAGGCCAAAATGGCAGCCGGCATCTCAAAATGGCCGCTTAGGGGTGATTTGAGGCAAAAAATGTGGATTTGGGGCCTTTAGGTTCTGGGAAGGAGATCTGATGCTGAAAATTGGGGCCAAAATGTAGATTTTTCACCTCCAAAATTTCACATGGGGGCAAATCAACAACCAAAATGGCCGAAACCCCCAAATTGGGGTGGTTTTAGGGCAGATTATTGTCAAAATTTTGATTTTGGGGTCTTTTTAGTGTCCAAAATTGCCCCCGTGGCGATTTGTTGGCCACAGTGCAGGGATGTGGGGACATGGTGAATGAGGTTGGGGGCACCAGTACAAGCACTTTTGGCGCAGTAATAGGTGCCCGA
>NW_010425610.1:0-1323 GCF_000710305.1 Buceros rhinoceros silvestris
CACAGGAGCGCGGCCAAACATGGGCCACCACGGGGCAGGGATGATGCCACCCATGGGGCAGCCTGTGCGCTGGGCACAGTCAGGCCACGGAGCAGGGGTCTGTGCTCTCGGCCCAGTGCATGCTGCCTGCTGCAGCTCCAGCACCTTCTAGCAGGAGGGAAACTGAGGACCAGGACCTGCCCATGCCTGGGACTGACCCACAAAAAAAACCTGCCCCTGCCTGGGACTGACCCACAACACTGACGCTTCATGGCTTCCTGGGCACCGGGGCACTTGGTAACATGGGGAAAGATGAGGGGTCCCTTGTGCAGCACAGTCCCCTACCCCTTCTGCTCACCCGCTGCCCCCATCTCCCCCCACAGATTGACCAGGATGGGCTGACTCTGCCCGAACGGACCCTCTACCTGGGGCAGGATGAGGAGAGCGAGAAGGTGAGGGGGATCACAGCGATGCCATGGGAACACTAGGACAGGGACAAGACCCCAGCATGGGGTGGCAGACAGAGGGCTGGGCTGCCCACAGGGCAGTGTGGGGTGGCATTCAGCGTCCCTTTCCTTTGGCACAGATCCTGGCGGCATACCGGGTGTTCATGGAGCGGTTGCTCACGCTCCTGGGAGCTGAGCATGTGGAGCAGAAGGCCCAGGAGATCCTGCAGCTGGAGCAGTACCTCGCCAATGTGAGGGCGGATGCTCACCCTGGGCTTTGGGGTGCCCCTGCCCAGCCCTTGGGAATTTCCATGCCTGGTCTTAAAACCCCATCCCAAACCCCTTGGGATTCTCTACTTCCAGCCCTTGGGAACCTTCACGCCTGGCCCTGAGGGATCCCAGCCTTCTAAGGACTCCATGGCAGCTCCGACATCTAGAGAACACCCAAGCCCCAGCCCTCAGAACAACCACTCTAGCCCTCGGGGACCCCTACGTCCAGCCCTTGTGAACCCACTCCAGACCCTTGAGGCCTCCATGCTCAGCTCTTGGGACCACAGTCTCAGCCCTAGGGGATGACCCTGCCCAGCTCTCGGGTACCCTAAATCCTTTGGGGACCCCATGACCAGCCCTCAGGTCCCTACTGGCTGCAGAAGTTCCTGGGGCAGGGAGCCAGGAGGAATGTGGGCCAGTAGCCCCTTTTACCCCCGGAGCTGTGTCCCATCCCTGTGCCCTGCCCTTGTGCCATGCCCAAGGCGGGCAGCGGGGTGGTGACAGCCATGCCCACCCCCTGCAGATCACGGTGTCTGAGTACGACGATGTGCGGAGGGATGTCAGCAGCATGTACCACAAAGTGACCCTCGGTGAGCTGCAGCGCATCACCCCTACGGTGAGTACTCCC
>NW_010425610.1:1461-2845 GCF_000710305.1 Buceros rhinoceros silvestris
CAGTGCCCAGCCTGCTGCCCACAGCCCCCCACCTGCCCTGTGCCCTACACTTGTCCCTGTCCCCCTGCTCCATGCCCTCACTGCCCCCACCAGGTAAGTCCACTTAAGGGTGAAGGATCCACCCTGCACTTTTCTGGGTGGAAGGCATGGTGGGAGGCCATAAATCTTGGAGGGAGTTCCCTCCAGCGTGGCATGCAGGGGGTGGTTCCCTGTGCCCTCCTGAGCGTGCCCACCCTGGCAGCTCAAGTGGAAACGCTTGCTGGACCGCATCTTCCATGACAACTTCTCGGAGGAGGAGGAGGTGGTGCTGCTGGCCACCGACTACATGCACAAGGTGTCTGACCTCATCCGTGTGACGCCCAGCAGGTAAGGGGAGCTGGCACCCCCTGTTCCCCTAGAACCTTCCCCAGCCTGGAATGGGGTTGGCAATGGAGGTGGCCACAGGGTATCTGCGGCTTGTCCCCCCCTCATCGCCCTCATCCTGCGGAGGTCAGGTTGGGCATGGGGACCCTGGAAAACTTCTGGGAGATCTCCACAGCACCTTGGTTGTGCCTGGCCACCCACCAATGCCAGAGGTCAGCAGGCTCATCACACAGAAGCGAGGGACATAGTGCCAGCCTGTCCCTGGGCCCCACAGGACATGGCCATCCCTGTGGCCTGCCTTGTCCCTAGTCAGCCTACCCTGGCGCATGTTCCCTACCCTCCTCATGTGCCTGGGGACATGCCCAGTGGGGTGGGGGTGGGCCTGATCTTGTCCTGTCACCAGGATCCTTCACAACTACATGCTGTGGCGCATCGTGGTGGTACTGAGTGAGCACCTCTCCACTCCCTTCCGCGATGCCATCCACGAGCTCTCCAAGGAGATGGAGGGCAACGAGAAGCAGCTTGAGCCAGGCAAGATCTGCCTGAGCCAGGCCAACAAGCACTTCGGCATGGCCCTGGGTGCCCTCTTCGTCGAGGAGCACTTCTCCTCTGCCAGCAAAGCCAAGGTAGGTGCTGTTGCCTGTGAGCATGAAGCCACTGCATCCCTCCTGCCACCTTGACAAGGTGCCTACTACCACCCAGCACCCCACCAAGGGCTGTTTGGTGGAGTGACGGGTGGTGAGGATGCTGTGTCAGCACCCGCGGTGACCAACTGTAGGTGCAGCAGCTGGTGGAGGACATCAAATACATGCTGGACCAGCGCCTGGATGAGCTGGACTGGATGGATGAGGAGACACGGAGAGCAGCCAGGGCCAAGGTAGCAGCCCCCAGCATGGATCCCTGCCCTTGACCCCACCACAGCATGGCGGCACGTGAGATGGGGGCCTGATTCCACCACTTGCTTTGCCCACAGCTCCGGTACATGATGGTGATGATCGGGTACCCCGACCTCCTGCCGAAG
>NW_010425610.1:2940-3632 GCF_000710305.1 Buceros rhinoceros silvestris
TGCTGAAGCCAGAGGCCATTGACAAGGAGTATGAGGCAAGGGGTGGCCCAGGGCCACATGAGGGCATTGGCATGTGGAGGGGAAGATGGTCCCCACATCAGCCTCAGGGTTTGCAAATACCAGCATGGGGAGATGCCACCCCAAAACAAGCCACCTCCTGGTAGATCATTGTGCCCACCACTAGCATGGCTACAGCCACACGGTCAGTGCCATACTGTCCCTAGTCAGGATGATGTCTTCTTCCCTACATCACACCCCCCGGAGCTCAGCTCCATCCTCAGCATGGCCCAGGGACCCCATGGAAGTGATGGAGATGCAGCTGCCCACAGCATAGGACATGAGGACATGCTCGTGGCACATCCAGCCCATGGCCGCAACCCAACACCCTCTTTCCCCAAGGCTCACAGGAGTAGGAGGACACCCCAGCCCTGCTCCCCTCACTCTTGGGGCTGGTATTTGGGGCTGGCATCCTCCCTGACATGGCTGTGCCTCCCCAGTTCGAGGTGGATGAGAAGACCTACTTCAAGAACATCCTCAACAGCATCGCCTTCAGCATCAGGCTCTCAGTGAAGAAGATCCGACAGGAGGTGGACAAGTCCGCGTGGGTATCCCCTTGCCCTGAGAAGGGGCATGGGTGGCACAGCACAGCCTCACCAATGACCCCTGTCCCCGCGCCCTGTTGTACTCCCCAG
>NW_010425610.1:3774-4908 GCF_000710305.1 Buceros rhinoceros silvestris
TCCCTGCCTCCTCCGCTGTGCAAGGTGGTGGCATTTCCCCATGCCCCCACAGCCTGGCACCACTGTCTCTCCTTGCAGGTGGCTGCTGCCTCCCCAGGCGCTGAACGCCTACTACCTACCCAACAAGAACCAGATGGGTGAGGCTTTGCCCAGCCCCATGGGCTCAGCCCCCCTGGGCTAGGGAGCACGGGAGGGCCTGGGGTGGAGGATCCGCTGGTGCCAGGTGATGCTGTGGTGGGTTGAGGGCAGGGTGCCCCACCAACAGCAATGCTCTCCTGTGTCCCCAGTGTTCCCCGCTGGCATCCTGCAGCCCACCCTCTATGATCCTGAGTTCCCACAGTGAGTGTGGGGCTGGGGCATGGCTGGGGAGGGCAGCAGGGCAGGGGATGGAGGTGACAAGTCTTGGGGTCACCACCATCTCAGCCAGCACCATGGCCTCCACCCTCTCACCGCTGTTCCTCACCCACCAGGTCGCTGAACTATGGCGGGATCGGCACCATCATCGGGCATGAACTGACCCATGGCTATGACGACTGGGGTGAGCAACCTGACCCCTCCACCACATGCCAGGGCAGGAGGTGGGTGGGCTGGGGTCAGCTGTGCAGGACACCTGGGTCACTGGGGACTACTGGTGGTGGCGGTTTCCTTGGCAGGGGGACAGTACGACCGGCACGGGAACCTGGTGCACTGGTGGACGGAGCGGTCGTACAGCAAGTTCCTGAAGAAGGCGCAGTGTATTGTCAACCTCTCCGACAACTTCACCGTCTACAACCAGCGGGTGAGACCCCCAGCACATGCTGCCCCACGGAGGGGGTGTTCCCTGCTGCTCCATGGCTGGGGCTGGGTGCCTGCAGGAGTGCATGGCTCTGCCCTGCCCAACCCTGAGACCCAACAACTCATTGCACCTACAGCAAGTTCCTGAAGAAGGCGCAGTGTATTGTCAACCTCTCCGACAACTTCACCGTCTACAACCAGCGGGTGAGACCCCCAGCACATGCTGCCCCACGGAGGGGGTGTTCCCTGCTGCTCCATGGCTGGGGCTGGGTGCCTGCAGGAGTGCATGGCTCTGCCCTGCCCAACCCTGAGACCCAACAACTCATTGCACCTCAGCTGGGAAGAGTCTCAGGACACTGG
>NW_010425610.1:5079-5749 GCF_000710305.1 Buceros rhinoceros silvestris
GTCCCCAGCCCTATCTTGCTTCCTGCACTAGGGAGTGAGTCAGTTCTTGCTGGTTGCTGGGGGGGGTTGGGGGGGTGGAGATGTCAGGGCAGGTTTTGGGGGGCGCCCAGGCCGTACTGAGGGCAACACTTGTTCTTCAGGCCTACCAGAAGTGGGTGAGGGAGCACGGCCCTGAGCATCCCCTCCACCACCTGAAATACACGCACGACCAGCTCTTCTTCATCGCCTTTGCCCAGGTGAGCACCTGCCCTCCGCACGCTTAGCACACACCAGGGCCACCTTGTGTGGAGCCGGTGGCCCTGAGGGATGGGGTGAAAGCCCTGGGGACCTGGTGCCTATGGCCAGGGCCCCCCTGCCCTGCTGCTCCTGGGGACCCCACAATAACAAATATTGTGTCCCCACCCCCATCACCTCCAGAGACCCCACAGTAACAAAGCCATACGACCCCAAACTTCTAGGAGACCCTACAGCCAGGCAGCTCACAACCCCAGGAGACCCTACCACAACAAACACACCTTTACGCTCTCCCAACCCACCTACACCATGTACACAGGCTCCCAGGAGACCCTACAACAACAAGCACAACCAGGGCATCGCTGCCCTAGTTTCCCAGCAGCCAGGAGGGCTGTCGTGCCCTGGTGGGTGCTGGGACTTGGGGTACCCCATCAGC
>NW_010425610.1:5896-6498 GCF_000710305.1 Buceros rhinoceros silvestris
TCCCTTCGGCAGAACTGGTGCATCAAGCGGCGATCCCAGTCCATCTACCTGCAGGTGCTGACGGACAAGCACGCCCCGGAGCATTACAGGTACCAGCTGGTCCCAAAACGGGGGGAGGCATGGTGGGTGCTGGCCCTACCCATGGCTGCAGCTGCTGTGCAAAGTGTGGGGGGGTACCCTTGGGGGTGCTGGCACCAGCAGGTGTTGTGGGCATCCCTGGGGCAGGGGGTGGGTTGCTACTGGTGTGAGCTGGTGCCCCAAGTGGGGTGCATGGCAGCTGGCGGGGGGGGGCAGGGGTGCCCAGCCCTGAGTTGTCCCCTCTCCCGGCAGGGTCCTAGGCAGCGTCTCGCAGTTTGAGGAGTTCGGACGGGTTTTCCACTGTCCCAAGAACTCGCCCATGAACCCGGTGCACAAGTGCTCGGTGTGGTGAGGTCAACACCTCCCCTCCCCGGCAGGCTGACCCCCCCCATTCCCATCCCTGCCTGAGTGCCACCCTCTGCCTGCTCCAGACCTCTGCCCGCCTCCCCTTCCTATGCGCCAGGCAAAGGGGGCACCCCTGGGTGACACAGGGGTCAAACCCCCAAAGAGGGGCACCTGCTGGC
>NW_010425610.1:6689-6952 GCF_000710305.1 Buceros rhinoceros silvestris
TCCTGCCCAGAGGCAGCTGCCTCCTGCCCATCCCCTTCTTAACCCCCTGCCCTGCAAACTGGGGGGTCCTGAGTCCTCCAGGAGGAGGTGCACCCAGGCACCCCCTTTTCTGTGCACCCACCCAAATCCTTCACCCAGCCCTACCACATCCAGCTCAACATCGGTCGAGACAGGGAGAGCGAACCAGAGGCAGCGTGGGTCTGTCTCACACCAAAAGCCTCCCCCTGCCCGGTGCCCTCCCTGGCATCCCCTACACCAGCCCC
>NW_010425610.1:7183-10475 GCF_000710305.1 Buceros rhinoceros silvestris
TGCCAGCCTGCCCCCGTAGCGTGGGGACATGGACACCCGCTGTATTTTTCGCTGCTGTTTCTGGTCAATAAAGCACTGGACATGCCACGCGGGTGCAAGGGGGCCACGGTGTGCCCTGGGGCTGGGGGGTCAGTGGAAGAGGGGCAGGAGGAGGGTGGGTAGCAGCAGGGCCAGGGGTGTGGCGCAGGAGCCGGGGGCAGAGTCCCGCTGGCGGCAGTCGGTGTAGGGCTCGATGCAGGCAGCATAGGCCATGACGTGGGCCACGTAGGTCTGCTCCTGCACGCCGTGGAAGAGGTGGGCCATGGGGCCCTTGGCCAGGATGGCCACGTCCTCGCCGCCGTGGGTCTCCGAGCTGAGGGGCACGGCTGCCTGCTGCAGGTACTCGTACTGCTCTGGGGAGAGCAGAGAAGAGGGTGAGCGGAGCAGTAGTGGCCCCTAGCCCCATCCCACCACCCAGCCATGCTCCCTGTGCCCTCACCAGCTGTGTCAGCATCCACATCAGACCGGCTGGTGCCTGGGTAGCCTGGCCCGTTCCCATAGAGGATAGATGTGTAGTTCTTATTGTCAGAGGCTTTGCTGGGAGCCAAACCTGGGGAGGAGGTGATGGAGGGGTGGGGTCAGTCAAGAAACCCCTGTAGCACCCTTCTGGCCACAGCCAGGATACCCTGGAGCCAGCAGCATCCAGCCCAGGGCTGTGCCCCACTCTTGGGGGCTGGGCAGACCCCTACCGAAGATGGAGGAGCCACGCAGGGTGTAGCCACCAAAGGAGAAGACGTGCGAGTGGTCGGCGGTAACAACAGTGAGGGTCTGTGCCTCGTCTGTCAGGAGGCCTGCCTGCCCGATGGCTTGGTCAAACTCCACTGCCTCTGTCAGCGCCTTATGAGCATTACCATCGTGGTGGCCGTGGTCAATCCTGCCACCTGCAGACGGGCACCCACGGTGGGCTGGGGACCAACAGCAGCCACCCCAACTCTTACCACCACCCTGGGATGTGGGACCCCCTTCTCACCCACCCCAGGGGCACCAACCCCAACTTATCTTCCACAAAGAGGTAGAAGCCATTGGGGTTCCTGCTCAGGATGGTGATGGCCACCTCCATCATCTCAGTGAGCGACGGGTCCAGGGTGGTGTTACGCAACAGGTTGTACTTCATGTCTGCAGGCTCAAAGAGACCTGACAGAGGGGACATGTTGGGGACAGACTTAGCGCCTCCATGAGTCCCAGTGGCTGTTGGTTCCTATCACATGGGACATTTGTTACCCATCAAATAATTCACGCTGGGGTCGGCAGCAGCGGCCAGCAGCTCTGTCCTGTTCCAGACATAGCGGGCACCCTGAGGGCAAACCCCACAGAGGGTTAGGGAGTTCCCGGCATCATGCCCTGGGGCAGTGGGCAGAGGACCCTCCCCACCGCGTTACCCACCGGTCGTGCCTCCAGCCACATGTCGATGAGGTTATTCCCATCCTCACGTATCCCCTCCTCTGATTTGTAGGTGGGATACTCAGGGTCCGGTGTCCCCACAGGGGTCATGTATTTCCGACCGCCCCCCAGGATCACCTGGAGGGGACGAGATGGGTGCAGGGTTAGTGGGGGTGGCTGGTGGGGGGTCTGCCCCTTCTCCTCCCCTCCCACGCACAATTGCTTACGTTGATGTCGACGTTGTGGATCAGCTGCCAGGCGATGTCCTTGCAGCCCTGGCTGCGGGCCTCCGCTGGCATGCTGGCATCCGCGTACCAGTTGCGGTTGACCACGTGGGCATAGGTCCCCGAGGGCGACGCGTGCTGGACCCGCGTCGTCGTCACGATGCCCACTGCCTTCCCTGTCAGCTCCCTACCATCAGGCCTCACGAAGGGTGTCACAGGGTGCCCCACCATCAAGCCTTGTCATGCTCGTGAGGGGTAGCCCCCAGTGTCACAGCCCCTGTGCCCATGGTGTCCCTCCAGCCCTCCACCCACCCATTACCAGCTCTGCGGGCTCGTTCCAGCACCGAGACCACCTCGTTGCCTGCTGTGGTGTTGCACTGGGAGTGGCGGGCGGCCGCGCTCAGTCCCACTGTCTGGTAGTTGCCCTTCACCCCACAGAGGTAGGCTGTGGCTGTCCCCGCGCTATCAGGGACCTGCCGGTCTACGTTGTATGTCTGCCAAGGACATGTGCCAGGCTCAGGGCAGGGGGCGGTTGGCAGCGGCATCCAGCGGGGTGCACCCCCCAACACCCCTTGCCATGGTCATTCACTCACCCGAGGACAAGTGTGGGCTGGGCAGCGACCCCAGGCACCCCATACGTGCAGCCCTGGGCTGCTTCTGTGCTAGCAGCCCCCTGGGCATCACCCTGGCCCCAGGACCAGGGTGGAGGGGATTTACCTTGGAAAGAGCCACGTAGGGGAACGCATCCAGGGCAAGGGGGGTCTCAGGGCCCAGCTTCCCCTGCTCCTGCCCCTTTAGGATGCGGGTGGCAGTGATGGTGGGGATTCCGAATCCTGGGCAAAGAGAGGGGGTCCTGGTCACCCTCTGGACAAGGTGTCACCCCCAAATCCCACTCCACAGGGCACCGGCTGTGCCAGCCTGCCCACTGGGATGCCGGCGGGACTCACCATCCCCAAGGAAGAGGATGAGGTTTTTGGCTTGGCTCATCCTGGGCTGGATCTTGAGGGAGGCCTCGATGGCTGAGGCTGCCTGCTTGTTCCAGAAGGACGGCTCCTCCTCCGCCACTGGGACAGGGCAGCACCCTCAGTCCCAGCTCACCGGCGCCTGCACCCCTGGGGCACCCACAGCCCGGGCATCCCCTCCTCTAACGTGGACTGAGTAGCTCAGGTCAGGGTGCTGTTTGGGGTGGGGGGACGCCATGCAGGCTTGCACCCCCTGCCTGGCCCAGGGGTCCTGGGGCAGGGAAGGAGGGGGGACAGCAAAAAAGGACACAATGTGGAGTCATCTGGCAGGTGGGATGGGGCCGAACCCATGGCGGAGGTGGGTGGAAGCTACAGGCACTTCCCCCAGACACCCCCAGCACAGAAGCATGGAGGAACCTGACCCCACAGGGGAAAGCTGGCTGAAGCACCCCAGAAAAGCAGTGGTAACCCCCATTAACCCTTGCAGAGCTGGGAAGCCCCCCCCAGCACAGAAGCAAGGAGGAACCTGACCCCACAGGGGAAAGCTGGCTGAAGCACCCCAGAAAAGCAGTGGTAACCCCCATTAACCCTTGCAGAGCTGGGAAGCCCCTGCTCCTCTCCCCAGACCCTCCCTGTGGCCAGCCAGGCTGGTGTCCTGCTGGTTGCCCCCTCGTCCACCGGCAGCCG
>NW_010425610.1:10637-11105 GCF_000710305.1 Buceros rhinoceros silvestris
GCTGGGCACCAGTCCCCAACCGCGCCCCCACCTGGGATGACAGCAGTGCTGAGCCCTGCCCAGACGCCCAGGCAGAGGGTGAGGGATGCCAGGAGCTGCATGGCGAGATCGAGTAGCCCAGTGGGACTGGCAATGTCTGCAGCTGCAGCAGATCTGGGGAGGAACTTTGAACTAGGACCAGCCCTTGCGGGGTGTGTGGAGGGGTTCGTCATGTTTCCAATAGCCCGGTGTCCTCCAGGGCAGTCGGCACAAAGGCCACAGGGCTGGGCTGCCGGCACCTCATTGGCACACCACCTTATTGCTCCTGGGGACAGATGGAGCTGGGGCGCAGACAGATGCAGGTGGCAAGAGGATGGGCAGTGCCCGGCTGGCTTCACTGCCTGCCCCAGCACCAGCGCTGCCGTGCCAGGCGGGGGATGCCCTGGCCCGGGATGCCACAGGCAGCAATAAGCATCGGGCCCGGGGCAA
>NW_010425611.1:0-220 GCF_000710305.1 Buceros rhinoceros silvestris
TGGAGATGGGGATGGGGATGGAGATGGGGATGGGGATGGAGATGGAGATGGTGATGGGGATGGAGATGGAGATGGAGATGGGGATGGAGATGGAGATGGGGATGGAGATAGGGATGGGATGGAGATGGGGATGGGATGGAGATGGAGGTGGGATGGAGATAGGGATGGGGTGGAGATAGGGATGGAGATGATGGAGATGGAGATGGGATGGAGATGGAGA
>NW_010425612.1:0-363 GCF_000710305.1 Buceros rhinoceros silvestris
CGTGGCCCGGGCGACCGTCTCACCCGGATTCATTCCGCCCCGCAACGCTGTGAGCCTGCGCTGGACGCAGCCCCTGCCGGCTCTGGCCCCTCGGTGTCAGCACCGGTGCCCTCCGTGTCACCGACCCGGACGCCTCGTCACTAACACAAAACATTTACACGACGTCATGAACAGCCGGACAAAGGCTCTCCCGGCGCTCCCGGTGCTCCGATGCCACAGAGCGATGGGGCCCAGAGCGAGCACAGGAGGTTTGGACCCACCGCGAGCCCCTCGCCATGGTTCCAAGCCCAGCAACGGCCTGGCGCCGGTGTTTACGCCGGGTCCCTCTGGCGCCTCTTCTATTTAAGGAAAGTTTTCTCCGGG
>NW_010425612.1:546-761 GCF_000710305.1 Buceros rhinoceros silvestris
GTGGGGGAGCTCTTGGTCTTCCCCGGGACGGTGCTGGGGGAGTCAAACCCCCCGTGACGGGGTTGCCACTGCTGGGAGTGGCTTTTACTGGCTGGGCTGAGCCCCAGTTAATGACAACCCCCCCCAGGAGCCCCAGCGGCGCTAATTAAGCGTCTCCCCCGTTTGTAACAACACGCTAGGGGGGTGGAACCCCCATCTCAGAGCCTCCCGAGCAC
>NW_010425613.1:0-362 GCF_000710305.1 Buceros rhinoceros silvestris
CCCCCACTGCCATGGCAGTGGCTCTGTCCTGTCCCTGCCATGTCCCCTCGTGTCCCAAACTACCCACCCTGCACTCCCGAAGCATCCCCTTGCGTCCCAAAGTTTCTCCTCTTGCCCCAGGATGTCACCACTGCATCCCGTTGTCCCTGTTGCATCCTCACGCATCCCTGCCGCACCCCAAAGTGCCTTCATCTTGTCCCCAAGCGTCCCCACTGCATCCCAAAGCGTCCCCTCGACACCCCAACCACCCTCACCGTGTCCCCAACCCCTGCCGTACGCTGATCCACTCCTGTTGTGCCCCAAAGTGTCACCACCGTGTCCCAAAGCGTCCTCCTCATGTCCCTGCCATGCCCTTTAGTGTC
>NW_010425613.1:523-871 GCF_000710305.1 Buceros rhinoceros silvestris
CGTCCCAAAGCAGGGAGGGTTGGGTCCCTCACTGTCCCTTTTGTGTCCCACACTGGCCTCACTGTGTCCTGAATCGTCTCCATCATGACCCAAAGTGTCCCCACCCTGGGGGGATGACTCTGGGCGGTGACACCCGCTCCTCACTGCAGCCCTGTCCCCTCTGCCCGCAGTGACGCTTGCGGTGACACGAGGTTTGGTGATGCCAGCACAGGGTGGCACAGAGGACACGGATGCCACACCCCTTGGGGGACGCCGAGGTCCCTGTGGGAGGTACAAAGGGCACATTTTGTCCCCAAGGGTCGTCAGGTCCCAAGGGGCACCAAGCCGCCACCCTGGTGTCCCCGGGGC
>NW_010425613.1:1059-1562 GCF_000710305.1 Buceros rhinoceros silvestris
GGCTCTTTATTGGGGACTATGGCCGCGGGCTCCCGCTGGACGCGGCTCCAGCCCTGGCACCGCCCAGCTCCTCCCTGCCCGCCCCACAGGTGGCACCGTCCCTGTGGGCACTGCCCGGCCGGGCACCTATGTCCTCTTATCCCGGGTCTGTGCTGCTGGCCCCGGCGAGCCGGGGACCGCAGGGCTCCATCGTCCCCCCCGTCAATGCCCCCAAATGCCACGCACCCCCTGGGGCTCAACCGCTGCGGCTCCGTCCCCAGCAGGAGCGGGGTGCCAAAGGGGGGACGGGGTGCTCAGGGTGCCCCCAGCACCCATCCCTCGGCCACCAGGCCACCAGGCCACCCTTCATCGAGCCCACAACGGCCACCACCCATTGTCCACGGTGACACGTGGCCAAGTCCTTCCCGAGACGTTGCTCCTTCATGTCCCCGCTGCAGGGTTTGTCCCCAAGCGTGTCCCCGAGGCGGGTTTAGCCGTCGGGGAAGATGTAGCTGTACTGGTTG
>NW_010425613.1:1712-2310 GCF_000710305.1 Buceros rhinoceros silvestris
TTTGCATGCCCATGTCCCCCTCCTCCCTCCCCGTCCTCAGCAGCGTGGGGCCGAAGACGATGGCGATGCTCTGCACCGACATGCGGTTCTCCTCCTTGTACTCGATAACCCTGCGGGGACGAGGGACGGTGTCACCCGGCACGTCCCCAAAGCCGGGTCCTGTCCCCCTTCTTGCCACCAGGTTGGGTTTGTGGGGGAGTGAGATGGGTGTCACCTGCAGAGGTGGCGGAAGAGGACCTTCATCGTGTCGTGGTGGGCAGGCGGGAGGGAGAACACCAGGTCACGGACGCACCGGCCCCGCCTGGTGGGGTCCTGCATCTCTGCGAGGGGAGGGAAGACACGGTGGGGTGCTGGCTCCAGCAGCTGGAGCATCTGTCCCCATCCCCGTCCTCATCCCCACCTCCATCCTGATCCCCATTCCCATTGCTGTCCCCGGCCTTGTCCCCATCCCACTCTCACTCCTGTCCCTATCCCAATCCCACTTGCAATCCCAATCCCCATCACTGTTCCCATCCCTGTCCCTGTCCCCATTCCATCTGCATCCCATCTCCATCTCCATCCCCGCCCCATCTCCACCCCCATCATCTCCATCTCCATC
>NW_010425614.1:0-746 GCF_000710305.1 Buceros rhinoceros silvestris
CCCGCCCCGGGACCCCTGGGATCCCCCTGCGCCTGGGTCCTGGGGATCCCCCTGTGCTGGGATCCCAGGGTTACCCCTGCAGCAGCTCCTGGCACCCCATGGGTACCCCCACACCGGGATCCCCGGGATCCCCCTGTGCTGGGATCCCCGGGATACCCCTGCACCAGGATCCTGGGGATGCCCCTGTGCTGGGATCCCGGGGATACCCCTGTGCCTGGGTCCTGGGGATCCCCCTGTGCTGGGATCCCAGGGTTACCCCTGCAGCAGCTCCTGGCACCCCATGGGTACCCCCACACCGGGATCCCCGGGATCCCCCTGTGCTGGGATCCCCGGGATACCCCTGCACCAGGATCCTGGGGATGCCCCTGTGCTGGGATCCCGGGGATACCCCTGTGCCGGGATCCTGGGGATGCCCTGGGTCCTGGGGATCCCCCTGTGCTGGGATCCCAGGGTTACCCCTGCAGCAGCTCCTGGCACCCCATGGGTACCCCCACACCGGGATCCCCGGGATCCCCCTGTGCTGGGATCCCCGGGATACCCCTGCACCAGGATCCTGGGGATGCCCCTGTGCTGGGATCCCGGGGATACCCCTGTGCCGGGATCCTGGGGATGCCCCTGTGCCGGGATCCCAGGGTTACCCCTGCAGCAGCTCCCGGCACCCCATGGGTACCCCCACGCCGGGATCCCAGGGATACCCCCACACCGGGATCCCCGGGATACCCCTGTGCTGGGATCCTGGGGATGCC
>NW_010425614.1:892-1162 GCF_000710305.1 Buceros rhinoceros silvestris
CGGGGCTACCCCCGTGCCAGTATTCTGGGGATACCCCTGTGCTGGGATCCCAGGGATACCTCCGCGGCGGGATCCCGGGGATACCCCTGTGCTGGGATCTTGAGGATCCCCCTGTGCTGGGATCCTGGGGATACCCCCACGCCGATTACTGGGATCCCAGGGACATCCCTGCGCCCTTCCTGGCTCCAGCCAGTGCAGTGCCCCGGGGTCCCCTGTGCTCCCTGTGCTCCCTGGGGTCTCTGGGGTCTCTGGGGTCCCCTGTGCTCCCCG
>NW_010425615.1:0-3061 GCF_000710305.1 Buceros rhinoceros silvestris
CAAACTTTGCATCCCCCCACCCGCTTTCAGTGAAACCAACCCAAAATATTCGCCGTTTCTATGATTCTGTCTCCAAAATTAAAGGATTTAGAGCGGTTTAGCAAATCCAAGCCCCGTATGCCCACAGCCGGGGCTGCCTCCGCCGCCAGCCAAGCCGCAGCCAGCCCCGGACGGCGACTTGGGGCGGGCTGGGCGATGGCCGTGAGCTGTGCCCTGCTCGGGGTCTAATCCTGGATGGCACCTACCTCCTTAGTGGTATTTCTGAGGGCTTTTCACTAGCGTGCAGCTGCGTCCGCGCTGTCAGTCAGACACCCTCTAGTTGCAGGGGCACCCTGGAAGTGACGGTGTCGGTGGGAGCTGGGGTGGGAGCTGGATTGCTGAACCACCCCGTGTGTGCATCAGGCACTACGCAGGTGGTTGTCTGACACGTGTGCAGATGAAGTGGTCCGGGAAGGAAATAAAAAGTATCTGGAAGATACTGCAAGGGTATCCAAGTGATATTCAGGTGGGTGCTTGGACAGGACATTAGAAACCAGAGAAAACCTTTACCAGAGCTGGCGTTAAATTGGTGTATTGGACTGTACAAAGGGTTACACCAGCTGCTTGGAAGGAAGAGTGATGCTCCTGCTACTACAGGACCCCAAACAGACTCCCAGCAGCCAGTGGCAGTGCCCTCCTCACAGCCTGCATTGCCCACCCAGCAGCCCCTGAGCCCACGGGTGTTGGAGGCCACACCAGGAGAGCACCGAGCACCGCAGCACTTTGGCTTTTATTTTCCAAACCTCGCTCCAGCCGCATCTCTCTGGCTGCGCACTCCCTCTCCCCCTCCATCTTGTCTTCTGCCGTTCTCCTTCAGCAGCAATTAACTCTCATTTCATTCTCCTCCTCCCTGCCGTGCACCACTGCTTTCATTCCTCTTCTCTCAGAAGGCTCCTGACCTTTGTTTTCTATCGCTCCTTCCTCTTACTAACAAGGCATCAGCTCTAGTTTCCTCCCGCTCTCTCCCTACTCCCCTTATGGCTTATTCAGGTCTGCAGAGAGCCTGACACACAGCCTTTTGCATCTACCTCCATCCCGAAGCAAGCTCAGGAGATGCTCAAGAGCATCAGGGTGCCACTCTAGGAAGGGAGGAACAGAAGGCATTGCCCCCGCAGCAAGCCAGGGGTGTCATGAAACTCCCACTCGCGCTGTCCCGTTGGTGGTGTGTCCCGTTGGCAGAGAACCGTTTCTGTGTCTAACAAAGCCCAGTTAAAACATTAAATATAAATATAAATAACTGTATTAAGCAGCTGCTCTCCAAAGGTGGACAGTCAGCGTGTCTGTCAGCCGGTGTCGCGGCTGCTAAAATAACTGTATTAAGCAGCGTCTCTCCAAAGGTGGACAGTCAGCGTGTCTGTCAGCCGGTGTCGCGGCTGCTGGCAGATTGACACCAACCCTATGGAACAGCGAGAAGGGAAGGGTGAGCCGTGGTTTCCTGCCACGCGCCTGCTGGGAGTTTGAGTCCCCTTCTGGAGCTCGTCACCCTTGTCCCCCACGTCAGCCTCAGGGTGAGCGGCGTTTCCCCAAATGCCAGCTGGAAATTTCCAGTGGCTCACAGCGGTCCTGAAACAAAAAGCAGCTGCTGCCCCCGCTCTGGCGCTGTGTTTTGGGGTCTGTTCCTCCTGGCAGACACACCACTCCCGGTTTCTCTGTCTGGATTTCCAGCCTGTAAGTGCTGCACTGTATTTATTGGAGGGGATGATAGTAAACAATGTCCAGAATTAGGTGGGTCCATCCTGCAGCGATGGGAAAACATGGGTTTTCCTTTCTGACATTGCTATCAATAAGCATGTAGGGTGTAGAAAACGCCTTGTAAATGTTTAACCTGTAGTTGAGGATGAGTTGAGAGAAGTAAATATGCGTCGGGTACATGAAGAGAGGGTAATTCCATCCTTGTGATGAATTTTGTCCCAAATCCTTCCTTAAACCCAGCCGTCACTTCATGCCTCCTGCCTGCTCCTGGCCAGGTAAGTGGTCAGCTGAGGTTTTCATCTTTTTTATCCCCTAAATACTACCTTTTTTTTTTTGTTTCTGCACTCCCTTTGTTTTTGGGTTTTTTTTTTTTTTGTTATCGTGGGCTGACTTCTAGGCTTCAGACTGCCTCATCTTCCGTCCCCATAACACAGGGGGGCACAAACCCACAGCTGAGGGTCTGGATTTCCTCTGTGAAATCGTCTCCTTGAGAAGGGACAAGGCACAAAACTGGTCTGCAGGTAAAGTCCCAGCAAGTGCCATGGGGCCGGGTGTGCCCAGGTCTGCACATCACAACTTCGGGAGATTTTTATGTCTCGGTACTCTGGCGTTCCGTGGAAATGAGAATTTTTACTTCAAACCAAACCCGTTTTAGCTGAAATCAATGCTGCCCCTCCCAGTGCAGAACTGCTTCCCATAATGCAGTACCTGACCTGTCTCTTGTAACATTCCTCCAGCTGATGGGGCTTTCACCAGCTCTCTTGGGCAACACTTAAAAAGCCAGAGAGGTTTTTAGTCTGGCTGCTCTTCCTGCTGCTCAGCAGAAATGGTCCCCGGCTCGCTTTAATGTTAGTGCTATTTAGGCATCCTTCATTGTGCCAGCCTAAATAATTAATCTCCTTTTTTTTTTTTTTTGGCTTGTGTGTGTATTTTGCAGTTCATTGTCACTCCTCCACTATTTCTTAACAAAGCTGCACATATTTCACTGTCTTTCCAAAGTTTTGGTTATGGAGGGACGTTTTACAGCTGAGCGGTTGAACACCACATTATAAAATGAACCAGCAGTACGAAAGCTTGTGTGTAAGATTACAGTTGGTGTAAATGGCCACACGTGACTACATCCGGCAGCAAAAGACCCTGTTGTTGTCACAGCATCTGTTAACTGAGACCCCCCTGCAGTGCTGGGTCCAGCTCTGGGCTCCTCAGCCCAGCAGAGCCAGGGAGCTGCTGGAGCAGGGCCACAGGAGGCCCCAGCAATGCTGGCAGGGTGGAAGCCCTCTGCTGGGAGGCCAGGGGAGAGAGTTGGGGGGGTTGAGGCTGGGGCAGAGAC
>NW_010425615.1:3100-7955 GCF_000710305.1 Buceros rhinoceros silvestris
GGTGGAAGCCCTCTGCTGGGAGGCCAGGGGAGAGAGTTGGGGGTGTTGAGGCTGGAGCAGAGAAGGCTGCGGGGAGACCTTAGTGCGGCCTGTGAGTGCTGCCAGGGGCCTCTGAGAAAGCTGGGGAGGGGCTTTGGATCAGGGGTTGTTGGGACAGGACAAGGGATGATGGGTTCAAGTGGAAGAGGGAGATTGAGACCAGAGAGAAGGGAGAAATGTTTGATGCTGAGGTTGGGGAGACCCTGGCCCGGGTTGCCCCGAGAGGTGGGAGAAGCCCCATCGCTGTCCCCATGTCAGATCAGGTTGTTTGAGTTTCTGAGCCACCTGCTTTAGTTGCAGATGTTCCTGCTCCCTGCAGGAACTGTTGGACTGGATGAGCTTTGAAGGTCCCTTCCAGCCCAAACCCTTCTGTTCTATGAACTCCTGTTTCAGAGGATGCTACAACTTCTAATGCCTGTCACGCCACATGTTAAGACACCAGAGGCTGTAGGCATCCTGGGGGATGGCCTTTGGAAGCTCTGACATCTCTCATCACGATCCACTCCCAGTGAATTACAGATCGCTCTTGCTTTGCTGCTCTGGGTGTAATTAATTTCATTAATGAGATCCGCTGAACGACACTAGGACCAGCCTATTAACCCCATCTTAGGCATTGCCTCTGAAATCCTGAAGAATTGATTAATTTTCCTTCTCTGCCGTTTGTAAAGTGAAACCTGTGTTTGCAATCCCTTACTGTGGCTTTTCCCACACAATATTTTTCCAAGAAATCCTTGTATTAGGGTTTATTTTCCAGGGAAATCAAAGCTTTTTTCCACATAAAATCTTCTTGTTTTGTTTTCTGATCTGTTCAGTTCCTTTTTTCACCCTGCTGGTACTTGCAGCTTCAGCTGAACTAGTATTAGCTTTAGTTTGTTAGTGCAGAGAGTTGTCTTCAGATCTTCAATGAGACTCTTAAACAGAACCAGACAGACTGTAGCTCTTTCTGCTTCATAAGTGAGCTGTTTCAGGGGAGAGTATTTTTAACTGGCATGATCGAAGTTATCATTTTTTATCTGAATAACTAGAAAAATCAGGTTAAAAGTTGTCTTTATATATTTATAGACATTTATGTCTTAAGGGGACATTCATGTCTCTTTGAAAACCATATAAACATATTTATAACATTAGACTTCCCAGAAAACTGCATTTTTTGGCTAAAAAGCATAGACACAGTGGTACCCATTTGACAGAGTGCTTAAATATGTAGTAACATCTGTGGCATTTCTTTACATTTTATTTATGTTCCTTTTTTTTTTTTTTTGCTAATGAAGGAACTGAGCTGATGGTTCTAAATACATGAAGGTTTCAATAAGTGAAAACAGGTAGATTTTGTCATTTCATATGTTCTTTCCTACCCTTCTGCTGTGCCAAACCCATCACTCTCCTGGGTTTGAACCAGTGATTTGCTGAACTAAACTCCTGGAGTGGAAAGTCATCGCAGAAATGTTCTCTGTGCATCTGTTGAGGATGCTCCTGGAAGTAAAGCCCAAGTTAAAATGTACAAGCCCTGGAACAGAAATGTTCAGATGCTCAGACAGCATCTTCTTTTCAGGAGTTTGGCTTTTCCAAAAAGTTCGTCACTGCTGGTTTCTCTCCATTTATGTCACCTGAAAAGATTAGGGCTTTAAATCAACCATAGACTTGGTTTTTTCCTCCATGATATTAAATACATCTAGTTTTAAATATATATATATATATTTAAATACCAGTCTCACTCTGAAAGCAGAAAATAAATCATGTGCTCTTTGGCCGAATTCTCATCTTCAGTTCTCAGTTTAGGTCTCTTGCAGATCTAACCTGAGTTATTTTAAGAGCTACTTGAGAAGCAGCTACACAAAAGGCTTTTCTGTAATTCTCTGCTTCCAAGAAGCGTAACCAACTTCATACTTGTCCTTCATGACTGCAGGTTATAGCCACTCATGTCCAAGATCAGAAGCTTTCTTGGTGCCTCCTCTCTGCAGAAATGCCACCAAGCAGAAGCGATTTCCAAGCTGCGTTCTTGGAAGACCTTAATATTGCATTGGCAAAGTGCCCAGGGCTGATACACCAGGGTAAGGACGGCAAATGCTACAACTCCCTGATAGGAGGTTCGAGCAAGGTGGAGGTCGGTCTCTTCTCTCAAGGAACAAGTGACAGGACAAGAGGAAATGACCTCAAGTTGTGCCAGGGGAGGTTTAGGTTGGACATGAGGAAAAATTTCTTCACACAAAGGGTTGTGCAGGCCTGGCCCAGGCTGCCCAGGGCAGTGGTGGAGTTGGAGGTCGGTCTCTTCTCTCAAGGAACAAGTGACAGGACGTTGGGCCAGAGGAGGCTGGGCCAGAGGAGGTTGAGGTTGGCCCTGAGGAACAGTTTCTTCCCCACTGGGGTTGTGCAGCCCTGTCCCAGGCTGCCCAGGGCAGTGGTGGAGTGCCCATCCCTGAAGGGGTTTCACAGGTGTGTCGATGTGGTGCTGAGGGACAGGGGTTAGTGGAGACCTGGCAGTGCTGCACGAACGGTTGGACTGGATGATCTCTAAAGGTCTTTTCCAACCAAAATAATACTGTGATTCTGTGGATGAGCAGAGAGAAATTTGACAACCCATTTAATTTTAATTTTTACTAGTTTATGAAAGACTTTTTTCATAAACAATTTTATAAGACAAAAGCAGCACAGATGGACTTTCTTTCTGCAGCTGCTCTCCAGTACATTGATTTCTCAGTGTATTCAGTCCATGTTGATGGTCAGTCCTGTAGATACGTGTGTGCTCATTTGTGCTGTGGTTTTGGGTCTTCTGAGGTAGCCAGACTGTCAGATTCATCCTCACACTATGAAGATACAAACCCGCAAGTAATGGGATGAATTAGGCAGAACCAGGTGATTAACTTGTCATATGTTGATTCCACTGTGTGAATGGTGGCTGTAGAATAGTTCTGCAGCCTTATCTGTGGGCTAGATGTTCATGTCATTAAATGTTTGGAGTTGAATCCAGTGGGTGGGCAGTGGGGAGGTCCAAAATAGAAGCGAGCTGGTGTCCTGGGAGCCTGAAATCCAGCCTGGGTGGGTCTGCAGGTGGCCTAGTAGCCATAAGCAGGCCAGGCGGTCAGGGTGCTGTCTGAGTAGTGTCCAGAGGTGGGAGAGGAGCAGAGCCCCTGTGGGGAGGGGTAACACAGTGTGTCTGCTGAGCTCTGTGCCACTACACCCACAACTCTTCCAACGCTGGAGCTAAATCTTGGTTAAATTTCTGATGCTGTTGCTGGCAGCACAGATGTGATCTTCAGCTTCAAACAGCTCATGTTACTGCTGTATTTTATTGGCAGCCTCCCTTATGAGTGCGCTGATAAAGAAACCAGTTACGAGATACTTCAACATTATCTGTTCAGATTGGACTGAGGCGTCTGCCTCTCCTTCAATATACACAGCCAGCGAGTCTTTCGATCAGGGTAAAGCTGGGGGGGGGTTGAGTTTGAAATGAAAGTCTGACCATCTGGTGGTCTTTAGGTTGTGACTCTTGACAACGGGCTCTGCCAAGTAAAGCCTGTCACATACACATGGAAGGAAACATCTCCCTCTGCAGCTGGCTGGCAGAAAGCATGAGAAAACCAGTCCTGTGGTGTAGATAAGCAGGCTTGGGCTCGAAAACCTGAAAGCATGACCTGTGAAGAAAGAACAGAAAAAATTGGGTTGTTTAGTCTAAATCAGCCTGAGGGGTAGGAGGGATGAGAAGCAACGAACATGGCCTCTGGGGTCACTGTCAGTCCCGCTTCTATAGGCTGTGTTATGTGCAGGTAGAAAATACACGGCCCCTGTGTACAACAGAATGGTACAACAGAATTAGACCAGCAGAAGCCTCTATGGTAAGTTTTAAGCAGCTCTTGACTCTAAATTGGGTAGCAGTCTTCAAGATTGGGAGATATGCTGAGACTACAGTGATAAAAGGAGTTTAGCGCTGGAACAAATATTTTTTTCTAGGATATATTTGGCTGAGGTTTGTCACAAGGATGGTCTTAGGTCATGGGCATAGACGGGGTGTTGCATTGGTCTACGGATGCGTCTTTCTTTGCCAGTTTTGTTGGATACAGAATCACAGAATCATTTTGGTTGGAAGAGACCTTTAAGATCATCAAGTCCAACCATTCACCCTGCACTGCCAGGGTCACTAAACCATGTCCCTCAGCACCACATCAACACATCTGTTAACCACCTCCAGGGATGGGGACTCCACCACCTTCCTGGGCAGCCTGTTCCAATGCTTCACAACCCTCTCTGTAAAGACATTCTTCCTGACATCCAACCTAAATCTCCCCTGGCACAACTTAAGGCCATTTCCTCTTGTCCTGTCACTTGTCACATGGGAGAAGAGACCAACCGCCACCTCACTACAACCTCCTGTCAGGGAGTTGTAGATGACAATCAGCAGTGAGATACACACTGTGTGCTAAGGGCTAAAGCCGCTAAAGAACCGAGTGCAATGTTAGTCTTAAACTAGAAGTGAAATACAGATTCTCCTTGTTCACTGGTGGCCCCCAGTTGGGCAAGTTTTTCATAGCAAAATGTGCTTGCTGTCTAGATCCATATTTGGTTTACGGTGCCATAGGTTTACCAGCCATAAAAGAATTGACATTCCAGCACAAGATGATGTGCTTCCTAACTGTATTTCTTTGTGACTTCAGAGCTGATAATAGCGTCATGATGTCTGTGATTATTCCATGACTAGTTAGGAAAATGCCTGCACTTCACTTTAATTTTAAGGGAACTGTTTGGCAGCTTGCTGGTGAATGACCATAGTTAGTAGAGCAAGAGCTACCACCTGCCTCTGCAAACAAACACTGATGGGTTT
>NW_010425615.1:8248-14797 GCF_000710305.1 Buceros rhinoceros silvestris
TGCAATGGAGAGGGCTATGTAGCTCCTTCCTCTTCCCTTGCACCAGCCCTGGCATTCACCTGGTTCCAAGATGTAGCAGAAACATATCCTGAGTAGAAAATGATGGGTTTTTCTCTCTAAACTAGCTCTACTGCGGGGCAGGTGAGTGCCTGGGCTGGCATGAGGGAGGAGGAAGGTATGGTGGAGGGTGAAGGGAGGTGTGTCCCTTCCAGAAGCAGTGATGCTTAACTGCACCATAAAATCAGAACCTGTATTCATCTTCAGCTGACTGCAGAGGAGCTGCGTGGAAACTACGCCAGCTGGGATATGGCCCCAATTCATGGGAATGTTGTGTAAGGTAAAGCACATTGGAAGAGAAAGCCTGGTGGTTTATTACTGAATGGAACCGCAGACTGTTGTGTGCCTACGTCAGCACTGCTCCCTGCTAGGCTGACCATGCTCAAATGAGTGTCAGGGGATTCTGCTGCAGCAGCTTTGTCGCTTTAATTATATCTTCAGATGCCATGGAAGATGTTGGGATGTGTCTGGTTCTTGTCCTGTCTTCCCCCCCTCCCCCCCGCTAAATTCTGTGTTTACAAGGGAGATGGGATCAGATGAGCCCACAGCTCTTGCTCTGAAGTCAGCAGCTGCTCCGCTGTAGGCATCTGTGGGAGAGATTTCACTTTTAGCGTGATTGTAAAGTTCTGGAAGACTCAGGATTTCTGGCACTAAACTGAACTAAACAAAGTCCTGTTCAAACACGTTAGCAGAAAAAACATCCTTATGCTTGTTCTCAAGATACAAGCTCCAAAAGTAATTCCCTAACTTCTAACTTCTCTGATTCAAATTTCTGTGATAAATTCTTTCCATGTACTTACCCTTTCATACTTAGGACTCTCTATAGTTTAACGTTTCAAACAGGTAAAAGCAACTAAATGTGTGGTGTTGGATTATTTTTTTATTTTTTAGAATTAGTCCCAGCATCGTGACTTTTCCATCATGTCAGAACCCATCACTCTCAATGTTGGAGGAAAACTCTATACCACCTCTCTGTCCACCCTGACCAGCTTTCCAGACTCCATGCTGGGGGCCATGTTTAGTGGGAAGATCCCGACCAAGAAGGACAGACAAGGCAACTGCTTCATTGACAGAGATGGCAAAATCTTCCGCTATATCCTGAACTTCTTACGAACTTCTCACTTGGACCTCCCCGAAGACTTTCAGGAAATGGGCTTACTTCGCCGGGAGGTAGATTTTTATCAGATTCAGCCACTGATTGAGGCCTTGCAGGAGAAGGAGGTGGAGCTTTCTAAAGCGGAGAAGAATGCCATGCTCAACATCACCCTCGATCAGAAGACGCAGACTGTTCACTTCACTGTCCGAGAAGCACCCCAGATCTACAGCCTGTCTTCCTCCAACATGGAGGTGTTCAGTGCTAATATTTTCTCCACATCATGCCTGTTCCTGAAGCTTCTTGGTTCCAAACTTTACTATTGCTTCAACGGAAACTTCTCTTCAATATCCAGCTACCTGCAGGACCCCAACCACCTGACTTTGGATTGGGTTGCAAGTGTGGAAGGCCTTCCTGAAGAGGAGTACACCAGGCAGAACTTAAAGAGACTCTGGGTGGTGCCAGATAATAAGCAAATCAATAGTTTCCAGGTGTTTGTGGAAGAAGTGCTAAAAATAGCCATGAGCGATGGTTTCTGCATAGATTCTTCTCATCCACATACTTCAGACTTCATGAATAATAAGATTATTCGCCTAATTCGGTACAAGTAGGAATGACTGTTTATTATGGTGCCAGCATGGAGATAACACAGGTTAAGTGTTTCCCTTTAAAACACACTTACAGCCTAATACAGAATCTTGCTTATCTGGATTTAGAGTCACTAACGAGGGGATGATTTTCCTTTAATGTATTTACCAATATGTCCATATTCTAGACAGAAGGAATATTGTCTAGCATCTGAATTAAGGACTGGTTCTGGCTCTGCTTCCACCTCTGACCTGCTGTACAATTGTGGGGAAAATCACTTAACTTCTGTCCTTCCTACATTTTCCAGTTGGAAAATCGGAGTGATCCTTACTTGCAAGGGGATGTGAGGGCTCAGTAATCAAGGTTTGGATGATGTCTGGAGAACAGACGCTCCAAAAGATGCCATGGAGCTGCCTTGCTCTGGGGGCACATTTTCTAAGTCTTGCCATGCCTTGCTGTGCAGAGCATCCAAGCGGCTTGGTTGGATCCGCAGAGAAGCCTCCCCACATGCACATCCTCATTCTAGCTGTAAATGATGGTTCAGACTGCAGATGATGAAGGGATCCCATCTCTTTGGGTTCAGCGAAGGACTTCTATCACCATCTGAAGGTGGCTTCGTTTTTTTTCTGAAAATTGCGAGGAAGGCTCTGCTCTCTTCTGCTTTCAGGGAAGCTGAGTTTGAATGATGCGACTGGAATGACCAAGGAAGCCATAGCAGAGAGAATGGTGTTCTTACAAACTGAGAAGACTCAGGCTGGTGGGGGAACTTCGCTTTGGATGCTCTTAAACCTTTTCTTTTACATTCCAAAGGCATCCAAGACAACTAATTGTTTTCTTTCTCTTACAATGTTACATTGCCTGGAGGATGCTGCTGAGATGGAGACAGACTTGGGGGCAGAGACTCCCTAGTATCTTCTGAATGTTTGAGCCTCTTCTGCCTGGACGTGGCCTTCTTTTGGGCATGTCTCCCGTCAACAGTGACTGGAGCGCATGGGATGCTCTCTGGGTAGGATGGATTCAATCTGCAAAGACAACATTCCCATCAGGTTACACCTAGCATTTTTCATCACAAAACCTCACTTTTCCTATCCTGGAACATTGAGCCATTTGGTTTTTACATCCTCCTGAAATGGGCAGGGCACTAAGCCGGCATTTTACCCACCTACTTGGCTTCGGTGTCAGATTGTCAGAGATAAGGCAATGGGAAACCAGAGGTGATGATGATGGTCAAGCTCTTTTCTACACACCGGTCTGTGCTATAATGAAGATCACAGTCCACTAACTGCATGTTAGGTCTAAACATGACTTATGCCACATTCAAGGTGATTCCTTCTCAGCTAATAAGTTTAAAGGTACCTTAGCTCTTTCCCCAACCAGATTGCTACGTGTGCATGACAGACCCACTGGAACGTTTCCCGTTATCTCTCCTGAGGTAGAAGAGAAAACACAATAACCAAGTTTTGCATTTAAAATTTTAGTGCTTCCAAAAGCTCTTGGCACAGGGCTGCAAATCTCAGCATTGCTCACATTCTTGTGTCCCTAAGTAACTGATCTGTCCTTACAATAAGCTGACCTGTGAGCGAGCACGAAGAAGCGTTCTGTTACTGTTGTAAAAAACAGTGAGATAACTGTATTTCCCCTGTCCCAAGCTGTGACTGCATGAAATGGGCACACTGACGGTTCTGCAGCTACGGGCAGCCTGCTACAAACCACTGGTCTTGGCTGACTTGGTGCTAAACCAGCATGATGTATGTGGGACCATGTGGTTAGGAAGCACTTACTGGGCTTGAAGCCCTCAGAAGCATTAAACCTGGCAAGTGTTGTGAATTTTGAGGATTGTAAACAAGATTTTGTGGCCAAATTCCAGCTTGAGTGACCATATTCTTCTAGTTTTGTTGCATTAGGAAGAACTCTTGCCAAATTACGAAGTGGGAGAAATCTGTTCCTGACAAAGCACAGCAACTCCTGTGTGAATCTTATTTCTGACATGAGTTTGCCAGTCAGTTGGACATTCACAGTGATGATCTATGCAGGCAATACGATTATGGTCTGTAAAATACCATTTGTGAACCCTCTTTCATCAAATCTGTGCCTTGAGACAGATAGGCCTTTGCTGAGTTTATGACAGAGCTTTTGGGGACTGTTGTCAGTATTTCTTTTTAACCAACACCCTTGAGAGAAGATTTTAAATTATCTCTAACAAGAGTTCTTGTATGTCAGGACTAAAATAATACTCGCCTGTAGTAATTTGTTTCCTGTCAGCTTGAGCTTATCCACATGTAAGAGCAGTGGGTTTACATTCCATTTGGAAGGGGCGGGGAGGGGAGAGTCTGATCTACACCCTTTAGAGCTCCAGATGGGTGCTGCTCCATTCCATTTCAGCAAAATAAAAATATTCCCTGGGAGCGTTGAATCATTACTGCATGTTCTGGGGAAAGGTGAGTAAGAGGAGTCTGTAAAAGCACTAGGCATGGCTTAACCCAGAGCATTAAATCCTCCCGTTTGCTCCCACTCCCCTTTCTTTGGACTGTAGAAGCACTCACACTAAAAGCAGTTACAGTTTCTTTAAACAAGAAATGACAAGTGCCCGGCCTGGCCTTAGCAGTGACTGCGGTGATTCTGCTGACATGGAAATACAGGTTTCAAGCCCCACAGACTGAGGAGGGAACTGAACCCAGGCCTTCTCCTGGGGTGCTTTAACCCATCAGTCTATTATGCAGAAGTTGAATACATATTTGACTCCCTGAACTAAAGCAGGCAAAGGTACGACCACAAATCTCTGTCATTTGTCAGTACGCAGAGAGATGCAAAACCTCTGTCTTCCATATGCAGAGATGCAAAATTTCGAACAGGTATAAAAACATGAGTGAAGACAGGAGGAATAGAAAAGCTCAAGATACCTCCAAACTGCTAAGCAGAATAAACACCTTTAAGCATGAGGCACTATTTAGGATGCCGCAGTCATTTCGCTTGCTAACCGAGCTCGTGAATTAAGTGGTAAGAGAATCACTTGGACTGCAGACAAACAGATGTTCCACAAACGCAGCTGCTATTTCAAACTACTCACTAAGCTGCGGTTATAGCTGCTCCCTTGTCTTGCAGCCTGTGAGTTATGTTGCAATGATGGTTTTTAGGAATATTCTCTCTCCAAAACACTTGTTCCCATTTTCTCTAGGTAACTGGCTTTTGGTTCCCTTCTTTTTCTGAGCCCTAGAGGTGCAGCTTGCAATTTACCCGTCGACAGCACTGATGATTCTTCTCAAGACCTCTCCTGCATTAAAGAGACAAAAAATCATTATGTGATATGTGGCAGTGGGGTCCAGAAAGACTCTCTCCCGATGTGTTTTTAGGCTTCATACCTCTTAAATATATAACAGTGTCCAGTTAGAATGAAGGGACTGGAACCATACATAAATATTAATTCATCTTTGGATCATGCAGCAGTTGGTGGGAGGAGTCTTTGTTGCTGCAGGCAATGGTAGGGAATAAAAGAAATAGCTGTAAGAAGTTAGACCCGAAAGAATTCACAAGAAACCCAGGATTTGGGGAGAGAATAAAGAATCTTGATATGTTCAGGAAAAAAAAAATAAAGATAACAACAGTGACAAAGATTTTGCTGCAGAAGGAGGCTGCAATGAGAGCGACTCTGGTCCTCTCCGGATCTTGGTGGTGCCAGGAGTGATGTTAGGAACCTGTCAGGAGCAGGCACTGCTGCAGTTACCGTATTTTAACCGGGTTGCTGAGTATAAATTGCTCCTTGAGTTCAGTGGCAGTAAACACTCGCAGTCGGTCAGATTTATTCCCACCCGAGGAAAGGCTGGGGGGGTCCATGTATTAGGTTGGCGGGAGCGATAAACATTGCCTTCAGCCACCGACTGGGAAAATAAATCTTCTGATACTTCACAGATCAATGGAGAAGTTATGAAGAGGATCCTTTGGGGAGTTTCATTTCAACTCCAGCCCTCTGAACTCAGTGCCACTGCTCAGAATTTCAGTGTATTTTGAAATGTTTAACTGCCGTTGATCAGAATTTGGACCCCAGTTCCCTAAAAGCCATGCTCGTGCATGGATACTCTGGGCAGCGCGAAAAGATGGGGTTATTTCTTACCACTGTCACAGAGAGCCTGGGGGGCTATCGCGGTGAAAAACCTGGTCGCGTTTTCTGCCTGTAACTCTTCTGAGAACTGCTGCTAATACGTAGAGAACACTAAATAAAATGTGAACGAAGCAGGAGATGCTCTGCCTGACACACATTTCTTGAGGAGAGGGTACGTGGGAGCGCTTGCAGCACCTGGAGCTTTTCCTCTCTCTCAGGGTTTTACCCAGTGCGTCATCACAAGGCTCAGCTGGACATCCCCATGGCTGAGAACTTTCAGAAGTTCCCCCAAAGTCAGTGCAGTTGTAGACTCAGTGCCGGGTCCAGCTCTGGGCTCCTCAGCCCAGCAGAGCCAGGGAGCTGCTGGAGCGGGGCCACAGGAGGCCCCAGCAATGCTGGCAGGGTGGAAGCCCTCTGCTGGGAGGCCAGGGGAGAGAGTTGGGGGTGTTGAGGCTGGAGCAGAGAAGGCTGCGGGGAGACCTTAGTGCGGCCTGTGAGTGCTGCCAGGGGCCTCTGAGAAAGCTGGGGAGGGGCTTTGGATCAGGGGCTGTTGGGACAGGACAAGGGGTGATGGGTTCAACTGGAAGAGGGAGATTGAGACCAGAGAGAAGGGAGAGATGTTTGACGCTGAGGTTGGGGAGACCCTGGCCCAGGTTGCCCAGAGAGGTGGGAGAAGCCCCATGGCTGGCCCCATGTCAGGTCAGGTTGTCCCTTG
>NW_010425615.1:14905-16120 GCF_000710305.1 Buceros rhinoceros silvestris
CCTTCCAACCCCAAACAGTCTATGATACGGCTGCTGTACAGAAAAAAGTAAGTTTAATGTTTTATCTGTAGAATTTCTCACAGCCCCTACAAGGTGGTGTTCCTACAAAGATGAAAGTTTGCTGTAAGGAAGTGAAAAGGTGTCAGCCCTCCAGGCTGGACATTTCTTCCAGGTATTGAAAAATGGAACTTGTTCCTCTGAGAGAGCACTTTATACCTGGAAGCTGACTCAGATCCCAGTGATGCTGGTGGGAGATGGCACCACCCTGGAGCAGAGCGAATTGGTGTATTTTGAAGTGGTTTCTGCCTGATGCCAGGCAGCTGTTGGCACGAGAGCTGCCACACATTTCCCTTGCTCTTCACCCAACGTTAACTTACCACCAGACACCATGTTTCTGGGCACATGGGGGACACATTCTCTGTCCCAAATCAAGAGATTTAAGCCTGTGCTGATGGCTAGCAGCATGGTGGGCTCCCCAGAACCCTGCCCGCCATCGCAGAGGGGGTGCAAAGGGCACCCAGAGAGAGATCCTACAAGATTACATGGATCCAGCACAAGCCAGAACCCTCCATCTCTTTAACCATATCCCAGGGACAGGGGAGTCTCCTGGCAGAAGCTATGGCTGATGTTGAGCCCTGGAGGAACAGCATTTCTGAGCTCTAGTAAATACAGAGAACAAGCATGAAGGGATGGAGTTGGGGGTTGCACTCAGGTGATGCCAATGCTGTGTGAGACTAAGTAAGGAGGAACGTGGAACTGGCACCACAGCCTGTCCCCTCGCTGAGATGCTGGCCGCCAGAAGCAGCCAATCCCAGGATGCTGCAAGCACAGCCCCACAGTGACCCCCCCCACCACCCAACTCTATCTGACATCACCCAGGCCAAACACCATCTAACTCCATACACGGTCCCAGAGCCACCTAACCGCACACTACCCAGCATCACCAATCACCCAACCCTACTGCCGCTCCCACACAACCCAAGCCCACCTAACCCGGGCCCAACACCTCCCAATCCCACTGGTGGTCCCACAACTCCCAACCCCACATTCCTCAGTCCCAATACCACCCAAATCCACACCTGGTCCCACACCCACCCAACCTCAACACTGGTCCCACCACACACAGGTGCAACATCACCCAACACCAGATCTGGTCCCACACAACCTGACCTCACATCACCCAGGTCCAAGCCCACCCAAATCCATACCGGCCCC
>NW_010425615.1:16222-16436 GCF_000710305.1 Buceros rhinoceros silvestris
CAACCCCACCCAAACCCATCCCGGCCCCCCAGCCACTCCACCGCACACCTCCCAGGCCTACCACGCCCAACCCCACACCACTGAGGCCCAGTATCCCCCAGCCCCACACCTGGTCCCACAGCCGCCCAACCCCACACCACACCGCACGAACCCGCGGGTGGCCCCACATCACTCCACCCCCGAACCTGCCCCACTCCTGAACCCCACATTCACC
>NW_010425616.1:0-8673 GCF_000710305.1 Buceros rhinoceros silvestris
CCTAAAAACCCCCGATATCCTACTGGTTTGCTTTTGTATTTATATATATATAACGGTTTGTAGTGTTATTAAAGTTTGTTTCAGTTTTCCAAAAAGTATACTCGAGGTCTCACTAATTCTTTTCTCCCTTCTCCTATCTCTGGTGGGATAGGGAAGGTACTATCGTCACCTGGACCTTGGCTAACCTCGGCCAAACCAGTGACAGTGTCATAGGATATATGAGAAAATATTAGTCTCTGCAAACACGAAGAAGCATAGCGGAACAATGGCAAGCAGTGAAACCCTAATAACCAAATTAGAGAAACGAGAACCCTGATTCTGCTCATCTGGAATGGTAAGCCTCATAGGCCAGGAAAGCTGCCCATCACCATGAGTAAATGGAAGAGGTCCACCAGACAGCCTTGCAGACTCAGGAGGGTAACTGCCTAGTGGGTATGGGACAACATTATGAGATGCATTTTGGGATTGTGTAGGACATACAGGCTGTATAGAGGAAGAATCAAAGGAAGGGAAAAGGAGGCATCGAGGTTGTTTGGGAAGAAAAAGCTGTGGGAAAATGGATGGATAGAAGGTTGAAATGGTATGGCTGTGTGTAAACAGGCTGCTGGTCAGCACACTTCTCTGACCATGGCCTGCACCTGATGACCAGTTTGTCTCATTGAATTCCATATCTAACCATTTTGCTGGGTGAGATGTTCTTCCACATATTCTGTGTACCGCTCTGTGTGTGTCTGGAGGCTTACATGCAAGCAGCAGAAGAGGGATCTTGGGTCAGAGGGGAAAATGTGTCGGGAACAAGGGAAGGTATATACACTGGTGTGTGATCACTAGCAAGACTAGCTAGCATGCTGAATCTTGGCATCCAAAATTTAGAACAGATCAGATAATAGAGAGATGAAAGGGTCTGCAAGCTGGCTACTGGAGGGACCAGGAGGTCCAAATCAGCTACTGGAGAGGCTGTTTGGTCTGCGGAACCCATGAGCATGGGTCTGGAGAAAAAAAGATCCAAGGGCCTGTAACTGGGTAGACAGAGTGATGATTAGGGGAAGTTACTGAAAGGATTCTATCTGTGTGTGTGTATGTGAGCATGCGTATGAGTGCAAGATGACCTTTTTCCAGGAACTAGAGTGTGGGTGTAGGCCTTAGTGACTCACAGTGCAAGATGCCAGCAACTGGGGAGAAAGAGGATACAGGGACAGACTGAATGTCTGTCCAGTTATCGAAGGGATTCACTAACAGATCTTCATCTGGAACTGCCATAGAGAAGAATGGAACAAAGCTGTTGATGCTGTTGGTGTTTGCATGAGTGCTGTGTCTCCTGACTGTTAATCTGTGCATCTGGCTGTATTTACAAGTAGGTTTGTATTGTATAGATGTGTTTTTGTGTGCCTGCCAAGAACAAGTGCTTAGCCTCTCTACTGGTGGGACTTGGGAACGTGGAGCTGAAAAAGCCTTGCCTCTTCCCAGCTACCAGATTCAGTAACACTTAACTAGTCTTTCTGTTTCATCTTAAATGTCTAATTGTGTCACGATGATACTTTTTAATCTACCGTAACTGCTTCATATTCTGTGCCTCACAGAAGTGCAAAAAAATTTAGAAAATATGAAAACAAAGTTGTATTTTCAATTACTTAGAAATACAAAAAAAAAATTTATTTTCTACATATTGCAAAAAAAAATTACAGCTTCTTTTTATAGATTTTCCTTAAGCTCACTTTATATAAAATTCTATATAATAATTGTAGCAACAGTACTGGAACAGAAATCTGTACAAAACTCCAAGCAAGAGACGGATCCTTTTGCAGTAAGATATGTACTTCTAAGTACTCTTCAGCAAGAGAAAAATAAAATAGTATCAAGGTGTTAAGTATACAAAGGGTCACAAACTAAAATGAGGACAGGAGTTTAAAAATAATGACAGTAAAAAATAATGATTAATTAACACAGACTGAACAGAAGTACTTGCAATGGTTTGTTATGCAAATTTACCTTGCAGATTGCAGCATTTCTCATTAGGGATGTGTTATGGTTGAGAATGTGTTATGTTTTGAATTTGACTGATTCTCAGCAACATGAACCAAATCTGAAAATTTTGAGATGTTTCTTAAATGCAAAAGAGTCAAAAATTCTTAATGTTTAATGCAGGCTGGAGAAACGGGCTGGAAGGAACCTCGTAAATATTTAACAAGTGCTAAGTCCTGCATCTGGGGAGGAAAAACTCCATGCACCAATACATACTGGGTACAACCCAACTGGAAAACAGCTTTTCAGGAAAGAATCTGGAAGTCCTAATGCACATCAAGTCTTAAACTAAGTCACCAATGTGCCCTTGCTGCAAGGAAGGCTAATGGTATCCTGGGCTGCATTAGGAAGAGTATTCCATCAGGTTGAGGAGAGGTGATCCTTCAGAACTGGTAAGGCCACACCTGCCACCTGGTTCTGTGCTCCCCAGTACAAGAGAGACATGGACATGCTAGAGAGAGACCAGCAAAAGTCCACAAGGACAACGAAAGGACTGAACCATCTCCCATATGAGGAAACACTTATACATCTGGCACTGTTTAGACTGGAGAAGAGGCTTGTGGGGATTTTATCCACGGTATTGCTCAACAAACTGAAACACTCATATTGGTCTAGGCACAGCTGGAGCTGCCTTGTGCAATCTGCAGGACAGCCCAAAATTGGTATCTGAAGATTTCCGATGCCAATCATTTGAAACCCTTATTGTGGAGGTCTGAAGTTCAGTCAATCACCTTGATTCACATCCATTCACAGTATCAAACAAGTCCATTACCTCATCTACATGGTTTAATAGCTGAGGAGATTCTGGACTACTTGGAATCAGTGACTTAAGAGTGCTGGAAGCTTACACAGGCACAGTCCTGACACCCAGGCACACCACCATTATAACTATAGGACAAACCTGAGTCACAGGCCATAACTTAAATTTCATATCTGTTGCTTCACTATTGCCCTTGGGGGAACTCGTTAAGTCAATTTTCCCTCCTTTCTTGCACACATTATCAGAATCTGGTGCAGACTAATTTTAATCTTTTTATTAAGACTTACTTCAGTATCAACATTTAAAAACTGCATGAATCAAGAATTCTAATATCCTGTAAAGATTGTGTGGCTAAATAGAATATCCTGAATACTCTTGATGATTTACAGGGGTTTTTTTTATTTTCTTGAAAGAATTTGCAGTTATTTACAGAAAATGTTGTTTGAACACTGCACACAGTCCCCAGTACATCTTTTATTCATGGAAATAATATTACAAAATTAGCAAAACTCCACACAAGTAAGCACTATTCAGATAAGCAAGGCTACTGTGATCAAAATTATTGTCCACAAGTGTGTATGTATCCTTGTACTTTATCTGATTTTTTTTTCCCATTGTATGCTGTGTTTTATAGCACGTTATTGAACAGAGCTGTGTGAGACTCCCAGTGGATTTAAAAGAAATTAAAATACGTCATCAACATTCTCACCTTCTTTTAACAGCTTGAAAACTTTAAGGTTTTTGTGATCTCAAAAGACTTTTTTTTTCTTGTAATACTGAATCATGTATTGCTAGTATTAACATTCCCCAGCTGTATATACAGTTTGTTACTTTTTCTTTTGAAACACTTCATATTACACGTAATGCCAGTTTGAAGAGGAAATGGCAGCATGTTAGCATGAGATAAATGCAAAGACTAGAAACAGATGATGTGCAGAATTATTTAGGTGACAGAAGAACAAATTAAACTCCAGTATAAGACATATCTAGGAACTCGATACTATGTCCTATGATCCTATCTTACTTCCATAGTAATAACCTCACGTGAGGCCACGATTGTCTGCTAAAGTGGGACCTATAAATTTAAGCCCGCCTTGGTTTCCGAAAAATTATGCAGGTCTTTCTAAGGTTATCCTGTTTTCATTGTTCTGCTTACTCCATAAGAAGACTCCTTGAGAGAGATTTTGATGTGTACTAGATTTTCATGTACATAAAGGAATATGGAGTTACAGATCTCCAAACCTGAGGTGTCTGATGCAACCTAAGTACGATATCACTGCAGATGGTGTGGTGGAGTTGTCTGTAGTTTGACTGTAATAGATCCTTCTGACACATTTTGAGTGGCTCTTTGCCTAAATGTGGGTAACAGCAAAAATCGGGTTGACATTCCTCTATCTTGCCAGTCTCCTGCATATTTCAAGAACACAGATTGGAGTACGAAGTAAAAACAAACAAACAAACAAAACCAAAACCAACTAACCCACCAAAACAAATAAAAAACCCCAACAGTCTGCTAAGAAAGGTTTTAACTGAGTTGAAGCAATTTATGGGGTTGCTAAAGGACAGGGCATCTGGGTTTTTGTCCAAGACCGGTACTTACCTCTCTATTTGGATCTAGACCTTGTCCAGTATGATAATGTTTAGCATTGCTTCTCAGTCTAGTTAAATCTGGCCCGTTACATTTTAGATATTGAAAATGTGCTATTACAATGTCTCTCACAGTAAGATTAGTCAACCTTATCCACTTCGGAAAGTTAACAGTTCACCCTAACTTTAGATGTCTTTAAGAAAGATGCCTGTATGTGAGCTAGGGCTATTTAAATTCCCTTTGTACTTAGAGGAAATGCATGTAGTCAATCTAGTTAACAGACCCTAGAGAGCTCTCCAATTAACCCATGGGGGTGCCTACATTATGAGTAAATGGATCACTCTTGAGATTTTTGACAGTACTGATTATATCTCAATATTGATATATTGGCTATATTGATTACAAAGCCTTTTAGCTCACATATAGATGCAAGTTAGTTGCATGCACCTGGAACTAAGTGCTGTGGCTAAGTTTAGTTTTGTTGAATAACCCCTTACCTGTACTGGGTTTCATTGTAGTTTTTTATGTTAAAACTTGTGGTCCTCTAAGCATGGAACAAGGCTCATATTCATTTTGTGAGCTATCCACAAGCACTTCACCAAGACACCTCACTTGGTGTCCTCTTTGCAAGCTCTCTCTATGGGGTGACAAAGTTAGCTCTCAAAGCCGTTTCAGTTTTAGGCATGATTGTCATATTCTTGAGATGCCCACATATTCATGCTGACTTCCTGAGGATGAGTAGAGTCCTAACTAAATTTTTCATTATGTAAGGTAAATTTAGATATGTTAAAATCAAGCCAGTAACAGTAAATGTACATTTTTGTCCTCTAATTTACATATATCCCCTGATGTTAGTGTGGTATTCTATGTAATACTAGGGTTAATAGAATTTCTCTGATATAACTTTAGGTACACAGAACATTGAACTGAAAGTTTTTTGTAGAAATTTATGGTTATATTCTGGGATTAATCTTCTGTTACAACACAAGCTATTTATTTTACTATACTTTACAAAACAGTAGTAGGTAAAGTTCAAACATATATTCATAGATTCCAGTTTTACTTTAGTTCATTGTAGATGATTGTTTTTGTTGTGTGTTTTAATTGAGAAGAAAAAAAGAAATTGAAAGAAAAATTGAAAGAAAAAACCCAAATTTGCTTACAAAAAAAATTGCAAATATTTTCACGAAGAAAATCACTGAAGCAAGCATGACAATTAACTACTATGGTTATCAGCCAGCGCTTGGATTGTCACATACTAGAGTAGATGTGAAATTACTTTACACGCTGGCAGAGACTCCATGGAAACTATGGTTGTACAGAACATGATGGGCACGTTCTCAGCTTGATAAAGTCAGGTGATTTAGAATAAAACACAGAAAAGTAATTCCAGAACAAAGTAAAGAGATCAAAATAGCTGGAATTTTTTAAAGAAGGAATGAAATATTGTCTCAATTAACTAATTCTTAATTTAATAATTAATTTTGATTAGGCCATGAGTTATAAATTAGCATACGCATGTTAAGTTCAGAAAGTATGCATTCTCACTCTGCTTCTTTAATTTTTAAATACAAAAGTCTATTTCCAGAAAGTTCTGAAAGGCTGATGTGAGAATCAGGATGGCACACACGTTCTTTCTGTTTGCTTGGTGACATTTTAAAGAAAAGAATTGATGTATGGCGAAAGAAATGGAGAAATTTAGAACATAAACCCTCTTTTTCCTACCCAGGACTATTTTCCAGAGAGAAGGTATTGTGATTTTTATCAGTAACTATTCTCAATACCTTCAAGAATACTATCTTAGAGGATCTTGTTGAATATCAGTGCTGTTTATTAATCTAACGTAAAATAAACAGTAAGTACAACTCATTATTGTGATTATAAACACCATTTTATTCTGCTCTTTTTAAATCTCTATCTATCCAAATCAATCTGCATTTTTTTATATACTGTAGCTTTAAGCACTCTGTCAGTTTCAATTTTTTTCTCTGAAATTATATTCCATGACTGGAAACAACATGTTATTTTATCCAAGGCTTTTCTACCATCTTGTGTTATGAACTCTGCATCATTTTGTCCCACTTTTTCCATCTGTACCATAAGGATAGTAATTCCATTATTTCCTTGTCTATTGACATAATATATGAAGAATGACATGAGGGAGAAAGAGGGTTGTACAGCTGAACTAATTAAAGTTCTTCTGATGTTGGCTGAGTCAAGTCCTACAAATACATGCATCACCATCTGCTTGCTTATTGATCTTATTAGTAGCACCATTATTGTGCTTTCAAAATCATTTGTTAAGAAAGGCAATATTTATTTCTGTATATATTTGCACACGTAGTTGCCCCTACCATGATATGTTCAACAAGACATGTTGCTTGTTTTTTCAGATAGTATTTCAGCAGCCCTGGTGTACTCTTATCTCAGAAAAAAAATAACCCACTATATCATGTTTATTACCAAAGGCTATTCTATATTTGAAGTATATATGGAGCTTTCTATTTTCCTTATCTCCCATTCTATTATTTTGGTCTACTCTATCTTCTTGGTTGGCCTTTTTTAACTAGTGCTTCATTGGTTGGCAGCTTTGTCCTTGGGCAAGAGTTTGATGAGCTAGTAAATGGGCATGATGCCATCCAAACAGATGTGATAGGAAATAATCAGCCAATGGGCCCTCTGTATGTATCAAATATGTTTATAAAGAACAAGATTCTAACATAGAAATGTTAAAAACCTTCTTACACTATGTAGTATTTGGATGAAGGATCTACCACTGCTGATCTAGTTCTGAATGCTACTTAGACACTTGACTCTCAGAGAAAATAAGAAATAGATTTTGAAGTCACACAAACAAGTATTTTACACTGTTAAAAACAAAAATAAATTTCCTAGAAGAGCAAAGGGATTCCCCTTCCTTTTCTCTGGGTAAGAAATTTCATACGGTGTGCCAAATTTGATTTCTAAACCTTAGTTTGTAGTTATAGTGAGTTATATGAGTCTGTGATCTAACAGTTTTAAACACTAACATCGACTTTCATCTCACTTAAGTTTAGGCATTCAAAAAACTAACCTTTCTGAAATTAGTTTTACAGAATAATTTTATATTCAAAGAGAAAAATCCCTTTCTCCAGATGACCATTCAACCTCACTATCTTAGCTGCCTAATATGGAAAACAATACCTGAACTTCTGGAGTATTCTGTAATTTCTGCTTGTTGCTGTAGCCTTGTATTGGGTTTGTGTGGCAAGGTTTTGGCAGCAGGGGGGCTACAGCAGTGGCTTTCCTGACAAGCTGCTGGAGGCTTCCCCTATGTCCGATAGAGCCAGCTCCAAGATGGACCCGATGCTGAATGAAGCCGAGCTAATCAGCAACATCAGTAGATCCTCTGTGATAACATATATAAGAAGGGAAAATAAAACACCCTCACAACTGCAGCCAGAAGATATGAGTGATAATACCTGAGAGAAACAGCTATGCTTATACCAAGGCTGATGAAGAAGGAGGGGAAGGAGGTATGTCAGGCGTTGGAGCAGTGATTCCCCTGCAGCCCACAGTGAAGATCATGGTGAGGCCATCTGTCCTCCTGTGGTCCATAGACGTTAAAAGTGAAGCGGATATCCACCAGCAGCTTGTGGAGGACCCCATGCCAGAGCAGGTGAATGCCCAGAGAAAGATGTGACCCCATGGGAAATCCATGCTGGAGCAAGCTTCTGTCAGGACTTGCAGGCCTGTGGAGAGAGAGGAGTCCACACTGGAGCAGGATTGCTGAAAGGACTTGTGACTCCAAGGGGGATCCAGACTGGAGGACTAAACCACGTGGAAAGGATCCATGCTGGAGAAGTTTGTGAAGAAGTTAAGTCTATGAGAGGAACCCCACACTGAGCAGGGGAAGAGTGTGAGGAGTCCTTCCCTGAGAAGGAAGGAGACTAGAGATACGTGATGAACTGACTGAAATCCCCATTTCCCATACCATGGTGCTGCTGGCAGGGGGAGGAAGTAGAGAAATGGCAGTAAAGTTAAATCTGGGAAGAAGGGAGGAGTGGGAGGAAGATATTTTAAGGGGTTTTTTATTATTATTTATCATCATACTTCTCTGATGTGATTGGCAATGAAGTATTATTTCCCCTGATTCACAGGTACTTCTGACTGTTACTAGATAAACTAACGAAAAAGTAAACCCTAATGGTGCAATCATTACATTTTGGTGCAACCATTTCATTCTAGATGTGGGGAAAAAATCAGATAATTGTGGCTAATTCCATTGTCGGTGTCTGTGATGGGTTTTAATTATCCTTCCTGT
>NW_010425617.1:0-1175 GCF_000710305.1 Buceros rhinoceros silvestris
ACGGATGCAAAGATTTATTACATTTGGTGAGTATTTCTGAGAACGAAAAATCAATATTTTCCAGGAGGGAGAGGGAGAACTTTCCACAAACGTCATGAAAACTCCATATTTTTTTCTTTTTTTTTTTTTTTCCCCAAAACCAGACACTTCACAAAATTAATTTTGTCAAAGTATAAGTTAAGCATCACATCTGTGACCGGCCCCACTCGTGGGTACTGGCGCGTCTCCCGGCGGCGCCCGAGTGTTCACTGTGCCGAGTGTTTCCAGGATGATCTGTAGGCATTTGATGCAGGCTGTATTGCCACTGATCCCCGAGCCTTTTCTCACATGGAGAAGAAGGTCTTTCAGCTGAGATCCTTCTTCGGGATATGGTTGCCATCCTCCTATGGTTGTACAGACAGGAGAAGAGGAAAATAACTCCTTTTCTGTTTGATGTATTGTGAATAGAAGTGACATATCCTGCGATCTATTGAGTGTCCCTGAGCTCCTAATGGGCAGTGGTGTCAGAACACCTTGAATGTGACTTGGATCGCAGACAGGCTGAGCCACCAAGGTTTGGTGGTTGGTTTTGGGTTTTTTTTTCCTGTAACACCTCCATTCAGATCCCGCTTCGGCGACATCGCACCGGCCTCTCGCAGAGTGCCGGGGCGAGGGGCCGCGGCTGGGCAGCGCCCGACAGTGCCGGAGAAAAGCCCTTCTTGTTATACAGTGTTTATTAAGTAGATTCAGTCTTATATATGATATACAGATCCGAAAGAAAAAAAAAAGGATTCCACATCGTTATGAAATCAGTGCATTTAGCAGGTAATACCATGGAGAGAACAGCTCGATTAACAGCTCATTGGTCTTCGTTAAGTGAGGGGAGCAGGGAGTTGGCCTGTGCTAATCATTCCACAAACAGAACAGAATTCAGTTGCATCACATATAGACCAGACACACATCCTAAGAATTAAAATATTAAGCCACATTTACTGGAAAAATCCACAGTATATAACACAAAGAACTCGTATCAAGCTCGGTGAGGAGGAAGTGCTCATCTGCTTAAGAGCCACGTGGAGTTGCATAGGTGCCCGTCGCGAAAACGCCAGTCCCAGAGGAGTCGGTTAAGCGATAAAGTGTCACTCCGGAGCCGCGCTAAGTGCCGTCTGCTTCCTGCCGGGGCCCGCGGGAAGGCA
>NW_010425618.1:0-207 GCF_000710305.1 Buceros rhinoceros silvestris
GCTCCCCCTGACAAAACATCAGCAAGGCCTGGGCTGGTGTCTTGGGTAAAGGCTGGAGCATGGACTTACGTACATTATTAGGCTTAAGAGCCTTTAGGGCAGGGGGCCCCAGGAATAATATGTGTCTTAGGTTCTGCTCATGGAGCGACTTGCTGGTGTAGCTGGTTATGGCTGAGAAAGTAACTGTTAGAAGCTTCGTGGCTTTCT
>NW_010425618.1:352-25923 GCF_000710305.1 Buceros rhinoceros silvestris
GGGTTTTAGAGTTTTGTGGATAGGAATTTACACCCCACCCCCGGTCAACAGCATACCGTAGGTAAGAAGTAGGTGTGAGCCCTCTTGGCTTTACTGTGTGTGACACCAGCGTCTGTCTAGGGGAAGCGCCTTTGGGCTTTGTCCTTGACAGTGGTTGGTAAGGACCCAAAGATGCCTTTCTTCTCTCAAATTTTCTAGTGTACAAAATGCCACATGGAGACGTGGGCTTTCCCTGCTAGTTTAAGGATCCCAAGAGGAAGTTTATGTTCTTAGGATCTGTGAATCCCTTCCCATGGTTCCCCCTTATCTGCTAGCCCAGGATCTTGTTTGTCATCCAGTGACTCAGTATTGTTTCTGTAAACAGTGCATTGACATTATTGAAAGAAGGGATGTCAGTTTTTGAGGCCTCTTTTGCTGTCTCCTATTGCTGTCTCATCAACAGTCCAGACTTCAGAGAAACAATTATGGCTTCTGCTGGAATGAGCAAAACTTTGGTAGTGCTTTTTTTTTTTTCGGCCAGCACTTCAACCTGTTCAGTCTTCACAGCTTGAACGTTAAGCACAGTTCCCTTGGAAGTCAGCAGACACAAACGCTGCAGAATGTCTGTGTATTGGACTTTGTCTACTGTGATATACGGTTTTGTCTCCCAAGGAAATGAAGTTCTGTATTTTTCATTAAGAATAGGGTGACACTATGCTCCTTCAGTTGCAGAAGGGATCAGGTGTACAGCAGAGCAGGTGCAGCATATGCAAGGACCACCACTTCCCCCTGCAAAGGAATGCAGGTCTATAAACAGCTACAGAAGACGTTTGCTAGGTCAGAGGGTTAAAATGAAGGGAAGGCTGCTTGAGAATCATAAGCTCCCAGGGATTTCAATGCTGTTAGGTTTGCTATGAACAGGGGTTTTTTTAGTAATTCTAGGATGTGGTTTTTTGCGGAGTCCTATTTTCAAGTTTTCTTTAAACAACTCTAGTACTGAGTGCTGCTTTTAGCATTGGTCAGCACTGCCCTGGTCCTAGTGAGTTCAATCACGGATAACACACCAAGTCACTTTACAAGCTGGTTATGCAGGAACCTTGAGTTATATCTGGAGGATGAATCCTTTAATTACTTTTAACTTCATGGATGGCTCAGACAATCTTCAGTTCTTTGAGATAGTCAGATCTTATGGACAGTACCTGAAAGCAAAGCACTTGTGTTCCCTGTGTGGAGATCCAGCATCTGGCGGCAGTTGCAGGAGTTTTGCTTCAGGAGGCTAGACAGTTCTGGCCACAGATAAAAGTTGAGGGCACATGGGTCTTTGGGTATCTGTACATCTCCAGAAGAGTTAGCGTGAGTGCATGTGTTGAGTTGTGGTACAGCTGTAAAATTTGTACTTAGCTGAAGAAGAGTTTAAGAGTCTCATGTCAGCTTGTGAGTTCTAATTAGCCGTGTCTCTTCCATAGGACTTAGTCCTCATGCACGTCTCCAATCTCCAAGATTGCTGGTCTTGCAATTGAGGAAGTAAGATTTACAGAGAAAGGTCATATTTTGTTTGGCTAACTGATACAAGTTGAGGAGGGGTTTGAGGTAAGCTTCTGGGCACACAGTCTTTCTTCCTGATAGTAATTCTATGTAGGAGCCTGGTAGGTTGCTCATTGAAGGTTAAATCTGAGCTGAGTAGGTATATAAACTGAGGTATCATTGGGTAAATAGAATGGTGATGAAGATGATGGATAGCTGGACCTTCTTGATAACTATGCTTTCTTAGTGATATGGTCAAATCTTGAGTTTGTCAAGCTTGGCTTTGACGCTCAAGAGGTGAAGCTTCTATAGCTTCTGTAGCACGTTCTGAATAACGTTTTTGCTTTTAAGAGGTTTTTGTGCAATACTGTCCACAACTGAGAAAGGCTGGAACAGTTTGTGGTAAATGTACTTAATGAAGTAACGCGCATGGTTCTAACATTATATCTTAAACTGATGGTCCCTGGGAGGCTGGCATAAGTTAAAAACTAGTCGAGGGAGTATTTACTGTGTAAAACAAAAAACCGTCTCAGAATAGTTTGATAATTTCTGCTGTTAAATGGCTTTTGATAAGCCATCTGTTAATGCTTCGTAAATAGAGATCAATTTGAGCCTAAAGCATAAGATAGCTGTGAAACTTAGCTCCCTGCCCACCACTTCCCCATTTTTTAAAAGGGTGTTTAACTCGAAAATGACACCATTTCTTTAAAATGTTTTTTCTGTTAGTTCTATCTTCAAGTAATTGTGACAAGAAGATCAGTGGGAACAGGCTTTAGCTTGGATGTGTTACAAGTGTTTGCACAGTCTACTTGCTTATAAAACTTTTTCTGCCAAAACAGGGAAGGGAGGAATTTTTTAAGAAAGCTCTTGCAAAATCCTAGCTGTCAGCAGCATGGACAAAAGAAATTGTAGTATACCTGAAATAATCTCATTTAATTTTTAAAATTATATACTTTTGATCCTGACCGTGTACCTTTACAAATTGCCAGCTCTGGTTATCCCAGGACACAGACTTAAACTATGTTAAACTGATTTGTAATGTTGTGAAAGAAAGATATGGATTTAATCCCAGACACTAGCTGTTATGCTGAAAGGCATAGTCACAACATTGGCGGTGTCTCATATTTGCTCTTTCTGGCAGATTCAGCTGGTTGGGAGCTGCAGGTTAAGCAGGGTTAAGTATTTAAGGTTCTGATTCAGTTGTACATTTGCAGGAGGAGAAAGAAGGTTGCTTTGAGCAGTGTTTCTGTATGCTTCATTGCTTGGGCAGGCGGATCACTAGGTTCGCATCCGTTCCTGTATGTTGGGGACGGCAGGGCCTGGCTTGGAAGGGTTCTTAAAGCACATTCTTAGTATTTTAAATGTGCTGTTTCTTCTTTGAATCAGCAGTAAATAAATGTTTAATAGAATATTGTGTCACTATTACGGAAGTACAGAGTGGTTCCAGGTGCATGTGGTTCTTGGTACGTGTCCTGCAAATCTATGTCAGGCTGCCACTTTTTCTGTATAGTTATGTTAATTTTATGTATAGACTTTTACTGCAACAAGACTTTGTCATGGGGATGGTAAAAAGATAGTCCCTATGCTGAAAATTCTTGCTTTGCTCAGTGACAGGAGAGGCTGAAGCAAGAGGCAAGCCCGGTCTTTGTGGCGTAAGGCGAATGGAGTGGTTTTGCTACAAAAAAGCATGGCAGAATATCACAGAAACATTAAGGCTTAAGAATACTTTCTGCAGCTAAGCTGTAGCTGAGCATTAGCATGAAGCCTTTGGGTTTTTGGTGAGTATAGTGATATTACAGTTGTGTCTGGTAGCTTCTGTCTGTTTTGCCAGCTGTCGTACAAGCCCAGCCAGAGCAGTCTCTGCCCTGGTGAGCTTGCTGCCTAAATAGCCAGGGTAAACAAGGGTTGGGAGGGGAAGTGGAGGCAGAGAGATGTCAACCAAGCTGCCCTCTGTGCAGCAGGTCAGTGTCAGAGCCAGGAATAGCAGTGGGTGCTTTACGCCTTCATCCAGTGCCTGCATGCTGGACCACCTTGGACTGGAGAAATTGGAGAGGCAAAGAGCTCATTGCAAGGTGATTCTTTATTTAAACCATGGAAGAAAGGAATAAAGTTGCAGCTGGGCTAAACTTACTTCCTCTTTGTAACAAAGGAATTTTAGAGGGCAAGTTAAAAGTTGTAACCTAAATAGCTTGACAACGTGCTCTTTGTAATGCATAAATAACTGTTGTCAAAATAGAGAAATGCTCCACTGCATGTTTTCTGTCTCCCTGTCTCCTGTTCTGCCTTACCCACCAGGATCATGTGTATTCTTCAGTTCAGAGACATGGCTTCATTAACAGATGAATTTATAATCTTCGAGCATTTAAGAGCTTGTGTAAGCATTTCTGTGAGTTAATAAAAGCTTCATTTTCTCTAGATCCTGGAAAAATATATACACCTGCAGGAGCAGGAAATGGCCAATCTGCACAAGTCAAATCCGAATGCAAACTGCAGCAATCATAGGAGACCTCTCCCTTCAGTACTGGCGGGGGAGGAGGAATGAATGCTTGTAAAGCTCCTTCGGTTCCCTTCATCTTTTAAAACTTGTTCTACCAAAGTTACGTTACTTTAAGTCAGAAATAAAGTAGGCAATGAACTGGTGCAGGTGATGGAGAGGGGAATACTCTGGGGAGGATATTGCAATAACAGCAGAAGCCTGGAATAGGGCACACAGCTATTCCTTTGTGCTGGAGAAGCCGGTGGTTTTTAGCAACTCCTGTTAGATTTGTTCTTACTGTGTCTTTAAGTGTTAGTTCTGGACAGGACAGATCTGCCAGGACAGCTCCACAACATCAAAACTGCCTCTAGGTCTGGGAATATGAAATCATTTGTAAGAGTTCCTCTAAGCCTGCCTATCCTTCCCTTAAAATACTCATGAGTGCAAAGTGGAAGAAGAGTTTTTTCTAGTTCAGGGCTAAAAAAAAAAAGTGTGCTGTGCTTGTTGCTATTATCCTTGTATCCTGCATAAATGGCTATGGGTTATTTCACTCTATCCAAATACTATCCTTATTGTCCTCTCTTTCAAGTCATAATATACATGACAGCTATTGAGCAGCTGCGGGTTTTTTCAGATCTTCCCAGGGCTGTGCGTTTTTTGAAGCAGCCCAGATTTCATCTCCAAAACCCCTTTGTAAGTCCCTGAGAGAGGCCAAACCCTGCCTGGAGCTTCTAGCCATGATTCCATTACAATAACTGGTAACGGAGTGGGTATCTGATGGCAGAGTGGTCTGGCTGTCAGTCTTGGTGATAATTTTTTGGGGAGAAGCCTATGTGAAGGTGTGTGTCTTTTTTGCATATACAGAAATTTGCCTGCAGCTCTGGCTGCTTCATGCAGGTGAATTGTTCATGTGAGCTGGAGCGGTAAACCTGCACAGCCTGGTAATGTCTAACTGCCATAGTGTAGACACACCAAAGGAGGCAAGGAACAGGGAGAACAATCTGCAGAGTGCTGTGCACCCCAGTTATGTGAACCCATGTTAAAGAGAAATGGGGGGGAGAGCAGAAAACACTGAATCTGGTGGTAAGGTAAAAAAGGGTCATATGGTAAAGCAATTCAGGTGGAATTTTTGTCCTGGAAGAGACATTTTGAAAGCCAGCCGACTTGTTGAGGACAGCAACAGGAGTTCCTGGTATAAATAGCTTTTCCCTCTTGGCTGTCTGTTGGTGGCCCGTGACTTGTAACTGCACTGAGACCCTGCCATGCAACAGGTGTGTCCTGATAACACAAATAAGTGCAGTTGGTCTCTGCGTTAGCCATCCCTGCCACAGGGCCAAGGTTGGAAGCGGGGCTTAGCCACGGTGACCTATTTGTTCCTCTGTGTGACCCTTCCAGTCAGGCCTGAGGCAGGCTGGTGACAGCTTTTATGCAGACAGCAGATTTTTTTCCACGGAAGAGATTCGGTCTCAGCAGGTCTCTGCAGACTTGCGTTTCCAGATGAGTGCTTCAGCTTAAAATGTATCAAAACATGAAGGACTTTGTTGGGTTAGGATGCCCCATGCAGCTGGGAAAATACGCGGTATGACATGTTGGTGTTATCTTCTGTAACATAGCATATGATGTTGCAGGACCATTTTTTTGGAACATGCTGAAATTGTAGATGGCTGGTAGGAATCTCCTCAGGACACGGTAAAGCATAGAAGCTCTTGCTATTTGCAGAAGTACCATTTCTGGTGGCAAAGGACTTTGTCTGTGGAGGGGAATCATTGAAGGCAAAAGCTGTTGGAGGTTAAACTTTCAGAGGAGATGTGCTTAGTCTCTGGCTTACTGATTCTTTCATTGCTTTCTTCTGGGGCCCAGGCCAGCAACTGCCATGGTGGTTGAGGTCACCTGGGTCAGTGGTGCTGTGGCGTGATAGTCCCAGTCTCTCACTTCAGCAGGTGGGAAGTGGGTTCCAGAAGGAGTATTACATTTCTTTTGGTAACTCTGCCAAGAAAGAGAGGAAATCCATAATTTGAGCAAAATACTTTAACTTTTTTTAGTAGGGTGGGGTGAGGTAGGAAGGGGGAAATGAAAAATTCTTTGTAATGGGTTGCTTGGGATACCTTTTATCCTGGAACTCTCTCTCGGGCTGTAAGAATTGTTCAGCTTCTTTCTGAACATAACAAAGCCTTTGTAAGGAGAGCTTGCATCAGGAGTGAGTGCGATTGGAAACATGCGTTAGTTCAGGTCACGTATTGCACTATATGGCTTGGGATCCTGATAGAGGGCTTTGGATTGATTAGCTAGTAACAAAGATAGCCTTGCATGTTCTGTATCGTGTAACTTCATCAGCTGTTGATAACTGTGAACCCCAGGCAGAGGTGGTAAAAGGATGGACTCCGGGGGGCTTTAATAACATTTTGTATGAATTTCATTGAATTTTCATATATAGTGTTCACTGGCTCCTTTATCCTGTGTTTCTTGTCATCCCTAGGATGCTGGGCTGCACTTCAGTTGCTTTCTGATGGAGGGCTGTATATGTCCTAGTGAAAATTACAGTCCTTACTCAGTGAGTCAGCCTTCATCAGTCTTGAAGTTCACCACTGAGTGGCTTCTCTGAGAACACAATTGATGAGACCTTGATTTCACAGAGCACTTAAGCATGTACTGAATTTTAAGCATGTGACTTAGTATTTTGTAGGATTGCATACTAAGAAAGTTCAAGGTATTTGTTGGCTGGTGGATAGTGGTCCCTCCACAACATTTTATGTAGGATTTGTCTTCTTATGGTGGTTTAGTCTCCTGAATCGTAGGACGCTCAATCCAGTTATTGAAGTGAGAGGTATTGGTTAAGTGAACCACTCAGTGCATATGCGTGATGTCTGTTGATTGTCTCAGATCATCATGGAACAATTCTTAAAGATTTGCATGTATAGAAAGTGCATTAATCATGATTGAAGCAAGTCTTTGTAAGGGAGAAAAGGATCTTTTTTATAAATTTATTAAGTTTATGTGGTGATGCCCCTTTTTAACTTAAAGATTTGAGAACTGGTCTTATGCATTGCAGTGATGCTCGTCACCTTTTTTGGTATATTTTGGAAGTTGCTCTGGGGGGTGCTGTTGAGGAAGCAAATAAAATTATCAGATTATATCTCAGCACTTGATTCCATCACTGGGCTTGATGGAACTTCTTTTCAGATATAGGGGATTGAATGTCTCTGAGCAATCTCTGAAAATCATTGCAGTTCTGTCTCTGCTGCCTTGGTATTGTCAAAGGGGAGAGATCAGTCTGATTTCTACATCCCCTCTCTCATGGCCTCTGTATGTTCTGTCCGATTTCTTGCCTCTGTTTTGAATAAATAAAATGTCTGGGAAATAGAAGATGGAGGAGGCAGGCTGGGTAAATAATATACCTGTTAACAGTAAAACAAACAAAAAAATCCAAACAAACAAATGCCCCTAAACCCCACCAGACCTCCTCCATATAGTCCTTCTCCCCTTCCAGACAGAAACTGTTGATTCGTGTGAAAGAACGAGGTGTCTGCTACAGGAATAAGTGCAGTGGTGAACTGGGGCTGTAGGCCAAGCCAATGTCTGACTCTCTTCTGAAATTACCCTTGCAGCAGCAGAAGGATCAAGGCCTGACCCCAACTAGAAAAGTGACCAGCACTATGAGACGGAGGCTGCTTTTTTGACCTTGGATTCACCTTCTTCAGAGCCTTGGAAATTACATCTAGTCTTTGTAGGGTTTGTGCATTGAACTCAGGATGTCTGGTCGGACCAGTGTGTGTTGGGAGGGGGTTGTGGCGTGAGTGCGTTTTCCATCATTGTGCAAGCTGGTGACTTAAAATCGGTACGTGGGGAGAACTTAACTGAGGGTCGAGTGTGGGGAGGAGAAGCGTTTTTGGAGTAATGAATAGAATTGGACGTGGGCGGAGAGCCTGAACTGTCTGGGAGAGTAATAACCAAGGAGGAGACTGCTGGACCTGACCTGGCTTTTCAGTGGTGTGCATTCCTCATCCCAGACACTATCTGGCCCCTCAAGCTCGTGCAAGTGCTCCCTTTAAAAAATCAATTCCTCTTATAGCCTAGGCTAACTCTGTAGTTTTATTATTTTTTTTTTTAGAAGAAATAAAGATCTCATAGCTTCCTAAATTCAGGTGTTTTTGGTGTAGCTTTACTGATAATGAACTTACAGTTGCAGAACTTTCAAGGGGACAAAAAGCTTTTCTGTGTGGTTTTTGTTGATCTCATAGCTTCCTAAATTCAGGTGTTTTTGGTGTAGCTTTACTGATAATGAACTTACAGTTGCAGAACTTTCAAGGGGACAAAAAGCTTTTCTGTGTGGTTTTTGTTTTTGTTTAAAATGGGTCGCATGCCCAGGAATGCAGTCAAATTATAATGGTGACTAAGTGCCGGAAAGCATAGAAGAGGGGAGGGAAGTGTGAGCAGAAAAAAAAGGAGCCTGAGGCTATGGAAGGAAGGCTGGGAAAAAGAGAATCTGGCCAGGCCCAGGTTAGAGATTCCTACATCCATTAACAACCACAGGAGATGTTTATTTACACGGAGCTAATTTTTGTTTTCAAAATGACAGAGTACCCAAAAATTCCGCTTTTGGGAAGTGGATTGGGGGCATGGTAGGGGTGAGAGGAGGGAACTGCTTCTGATCAGGCACCAGTTCCCATCTCTCAGGAATCTTCCCTTCATCCTATGCATCTGGGCTGTTGAGATGCATGAAAGTAGGATAAAGTAATGTAATCTACTAAGTGATTCACAGAGGATAACTTGAGTTTCTTCTGGTTTGTACTTTTATGATCTTTTCTACCTAAGCAACTCCACCAAGCATACTGAATAATTAAGTTTGTAATAGGAGAAAGTTGGTAGCTAAAGCTGCTTTCCCACACATATCCCCACCCCGCCCCCCACCCAGTCAACCCTGGATCATGAAAGCAAAACAGATGTTGAACAGCTGCTTGAACTGGGTGTGTTCATGTGGACTCTAAAGAGACCTTGGTCTCAGGTCTCTGTGGTACCTACCTTTTGTCACCTTTTGAGCTGTGTTGATCTTGGCTTGTCTCAGCTTGTCCCAATAACTTTGATTTGTATCTCAGCAGCTGCTTTTGAGCTATAGTCACTCTTTCAGTAATTTTGACTGTAAGTAGAGAATTTTCCAGCTATGTGGTAGGATTCTCTATTCTTTAGAGAGCTCCTGCAAAAGATAGTCTGTCTTGGGGTGTGCGTGTGTTGGGTAGTTACACAGATGAATGCATTCTATTTTTAGTTTTAATACATCTTCATTTCTCATTATTGTATCTGGTTATGTGATTGTCAGGCAGATGAGGGTCTGGAGCAGTTCTTTACTAGTCTTCTGGCTAGACACACTTCTGGCTTCTACTTTCAGTGTTCTCCTGACTAGTGTTTCCTCCATCTGTTCTTGTGTGATGGTGTCCTTGTCTTCACTGACTTTCTTGAGCCTCTATTAGAAGAGTGGTGTCCTATTTCTCTGGTTGTTCTGGTAGTTTCTTTCCGTGTCATCTTGTTTTGATTACATTTTGTCTGAACCTTTGTTGCATTCAGTATACTAGATCAGGTCTCGATCAGGTTTAAGGCTTGTACACCAGTGATCATCAGGGATGACTTTCTTTGCTGATAAGCACCTACTCTGCTTAGTGTTCCTTTGCTGTCAGCTCTCATGAATGCACTTGCTCTAATGTAGCATGGACACCATCAATGTTTATCCAATCATTGTTTGTGGAATCAGAATGACACTATACCTGTGACCAGCTTGAGCATGTCTGCTGTCCGTATAGCATCAGTCCTGGTTGCTAATCTCATCTCTTCTCCTCTCTGCAGAGCGGCTGGCATTCCAGTGAAGGAAAGGGTGAAGGTATCGCAGAACTGGAGGCATGGACGCTGCCAGAGGGAGACAGTCCTGAAATGGAAATGCAAGCAAGTGGTTCTTTCTCTTCTACTTTGTTCTGTGTCAGCTGCTGCATGGCCTTGGGTTTGCATCTGTGCCTTGAAATGAGATATTTCCAGCTCCTTGTGATCCACAGGGTCTTACAAGTGATGTCGCTGGCCTGTGTTGGGTGTTGCTTCCTAGCTGGATGTGGGGTAATTGGAGTTGCTGTCTTGCTGTAGGAATTCACTCTGAGAGTCGAGAGTTTGAATTTGTCACTGTTCTGATCTGTGCAATTCTAGTCAGATTTAAGCAATCTTTACTACACACTTCAAATTGTTACGAACCAGTCTATTACTGTGTACCATGAGCAATTTTCTGTCCTGCTCTCACAATGACCATAACTTGACTTATGTGTGCCCTCAAAATGCTTCACTTGTCTCCTGTTCTTTATCTTGGCCCCTGATTTGGCTGTACAAATCTAAAATGCTCACTGCCATTTTTCTACCTTACGCTTCTCTCCTTCGCTAAAGAAAAATAAATGTATATTTGACCTTAACAAGAGGATATTGTTAAATTCTTGCTTGCAAAGGTGTACTCGGTTTTCCAAGCAAAGCATTAGATAGGTCTCCTGTTTGAAGAATACATCTGAATTTTCAGTCTTCACACCATCAGACAGAAAAAAATGAGAAAGACCGTGGTTGTTAGCTGCTGAAGAACAGGGTCTTGCTACTGAGCTTCTTGCATTTTTTGTGCTGTGTAGATTGAAGCGGTCGGTAATGTGCCACTGCTTGTCTGAAGTCCTGGGAACAGCTGTAACAAGCACAGTGGTTTTTGGTGCAGGGTGTATACCTGCCTTTGAAGTGCTTGCAACCATCTGTGAAGACGGGCTCTGTGGACGTAAGAGATCATTACTAAACCAGCTTCCCAAGTGAAAAGGCAAGGACTGATTTAATGAGGCCACCATCCAAACGGCATCTTCTAATTTTCATTGATCCTGCTTCAGATTTTTACTACTTCTTATGAAAAAGCCATAGAAAAGGGTAAAAAGCTAATCTGCAGCAGGAGGAGAGCCACAGAAACTGGCTGGCTAAGCTGGATATTTACTTGCTTTTAGAGGACTGTGTAGGAGTGGAGGAAGGAAGGGGAAATCAAAGCCTGCCTAAAACTAAAGCTGCTGCTCCAAAGATGCCTCTTATTTTTTCCATGCATATGATCAAGTCCCAGATGAACATTATAACCTATGCTCAACTGCTTCGTCCATGTGACTGAAAGCCTGTTATTGAAGATGAATCCAGGCAAGCGGGAACCTTCTATCTAATAAGAGATCTTATTCTTTTGTTCCTAGTTCCTCATTGAGATGTTATGAGGTGCAGCTCTGCATAACGCATTTGCTGACAAAAATTGTGGCCTCTGAGGATGAATTATCTATAAAAAAGAGGGAGACAGGTTTTAATGAGAAGCCTCCCTGCTTTCAAAACAGTTTGTTCCTGAATAGCTTGAAAACTACAAGGCTATTCCATGGAAAGGCTCTGGTTTTGCTCAGCATTCGTACGGGTATTGGTGCACTCGGCAATGACTGCAGACTGGAGATGATTTCACGCGTCCATGCCCCTTAGGGCACGAACCCCATGTCTCTTTGTATCTGCCCTTGCTGTATGCAGAAGGCCTATTTGCTGATTCTTTGTTGCCTGCAGAAAAGCAAGATCTTAAGCAAAGAGCTCACTACCTAAGCGTGCATCATAGACTGTTCCGTTTTCTGTATTTTGGTTTTGTTTTGAGAATAAATAAACTTCTTGTGATGACAGACTTCATTCAGACATTGCTTGAGTGTCTCCTCCTCCTCTTGGTCTCCCAGGAAGTGGAGCATGTTTTCCACTTGTAATTTCAATCTGCTCCTTCCGCAGCCCACTGCTCTTAGCCTGGAACCTGTCTGTAGGAACCTGCCACTGTCCCACAGATAGCAAGGGGCAGAAGGGTTGTTTGGGCTTTTCTGAAAGATGGGCAACAGAAATCAAGAAGTTGCCCTGCAGTTGCTTTTGGCTCAGCAGTGGAAGAGGTGTGAATGTAGAAAAACACCTCCTCTACACGATGAGCACAAAGTTCTTGGATAGCTTCAGGCTTACCCTGCTGCTTGTGTACCAGCATACAGAGAATGCAGGAGGTGGAGGACTTCCTCTCTGTAGGAAGACTTGCGTTACTTGATATTACCTGCTCCCATGCTCAGAAGCATGGGAAACAGCGGCAGCTTTGTGGTCTTTACTGGACATCAGCAAATATAAAAGCAGGATAAAGACTGACTGACTGCACCAAGAGCCTTGTATTGAATGCTGTTAGAAATGCTTGGCATAGCTTGCATGTGCCTCATAGGTTCTTAAAACATACAGGGCTCATCAAGAGGGGTCAGGGAGCCTTAAGTATTTCCTATCTAAATGTACTCTACTCTTGGTCATAGTCTTTTTCAGAGATTCCATGCTTCCTTTTCCTTAGCTCCTGGTTAGAAAAATGCCAGCAATGTGATCTGTTTTGTATATTGCTGGAGAAGCTTCACTTAGCTGTGCTTTTATATTAAGACCTGCTTTTGCATGTGACCAGCAGCTCTATCTTCAGTTTTGCTGAGTGGGCATTTGCTTTTCTTGATAAGTTTGCATAGGTATTTTTTTTCCTTTCTGTGTGTGAGGTTTTTTGTTTTATTCTGCCCTCTTCTGCACTCCCCAACCTGCTATCTGTTTGCAGTTTGATGCCTTGGATGGAGCTGGATGGCGAGTATCTTTACCTGTCTCAAGCGGAAAACATCCAGGCGTACAGGCTTTGTCCGGATGGGTCAGGTTTGCAGCGTCACCCTCAAGCTATCTTCTCTGGCCACCAGGAGGACGTATGTCGCTTTGTTCTTGTCAACTCCCACATCGTCAGTGGAGGAGGGTGAGTTGGGTGAATGAAGGAGCCCAAGGAGAGTGGCAGTGAAGTTGAAAAGGTTTTGTGTAACTCCAATTCAGGAGTCAATCTTGCTACGCAGTGTCCTTATGCTTGGCTGTGTTCAACTGCAGCTGCTTCCTCTCTTATGATTTGGTAGTGTTCTGAAAAAGCATCTACTACAGCAGTGGAGAAGCTGAGTCTCATGCTGTTGACCTTATAAAGTGTCCTCTTCTCTTTTGAACTTGTGTACACGTCTACAACATCGCTCAGTCAGGATTGACTGAGCGGGCAGTCCTGACTGACGTGCAATTTTCATTTCTTTCCCTGTTAGAGTCAGGGTAGTTAGACTTTGTTCTGATATTCAGAACTGCTGGTTAACTTGACCAACAGTGGTGCTTTCTAGAGTGCTCTGAAGCTTTCTAGAGACGAGTAAATGTTGGTTAGACCTAACATGTATTTGTGGAGAGGGGGAAAACTGCTAAGCATTCCAGTACACGTGTTTTTCCAAATAATTTTGCATTTTACTAGCCTTTTTCCATTACAGCAAATGACAGAACTGTTATTTATAAACTTTTAGGTATTAATATACACAGCACTTAAGCACAGAATTGGGAGAAGCAAGCAAGGCTGTCTGCCTTGGATATCTTGAGACTCTCCCCTGTGAACTGTAGCCCAAAATTCAGGTGAAAATGAAGGTATGCATTTGAAATTCAAGTTGCTGTATTGTTTGAAAAAAAAATCTACGTATCTTTATAGCTAATTCAAAGGACAATACCCTGCACAGCTGCTCTGAAATGAAAGAAAACTGAGGCTTGGACATGGGTGAGAATGACCTCTCGCTTGTTCCCTTACTCTAGCAGGTCAGCATCCAGCCAGGATTCTGGCAAGCTCAAAGCCGTAGGAGGAAGAATGGCTGCTCTGCTAGCTTCTACAGCTTAACACATAGTGGAGGGTGGAAAGATAGCCAGGAAAGTTTTCATGTGCAGCAGATCAACCTTTGACTGGACAGATGTGGGATTGCAAGAGAACAGGTGATGTGTGAGGAGTGGAGGGAAAGTGCTGCTGCATGAATTTCAGCTCCTGTGAGAGATCAGTTCTGGTTGTCTTGTGGCACTCCTAAGCACTAATGGAAGGTGTGTGTCCAAGGGAGATACAGCTGATGCAGACTCCCTGCCTGGGGATTTGTTTTTCAGAGATGGCAACATTGTCCTTCACAAGATCCACGGCTCCTATAGTGTCAAGTTCTCTGCACATGAACAGGAGGTGAACTGTGTGGACTTCCAAGGTGGCCTCACTGTCAGCGGCTCCCGGGACAGAACAGCAAAGGTGAGCAGTGATATTGCAGCAGCTGCAGGTGCTGCTGCAGAGGTGACCTCAGAGGTCTTGTGCCATGAATGTTCGTGTCAGCAGAACTGTTGTGAGCCTGTCTTGTGTTTCTGCAGGAGGAGTGCTGGGTGACTTGGCGTAGGCTCATGACTGAAAAGATGCTTGCTGTGCCAAGCTTTTAAGAGATTTGGCAGCGCTTTACAACATCAGCTGCTGCTTTAAACCAGCAAGTGCAGAAGGTGGCAGCTGATATTTTACTTCTTTCACTGTGTGTGTCTAACGCTGTAGTGAAGATCAACACCAGTTAATCTGCAATTTGCTGTATGTATCTCAAGGACATCCTTGCGTTGAGATGCAGTGCTGCTTCACATGCACTCTCTTGTATATTCAGTCTCTTTAAGAGATAGTATGATGTCTTTTCCAATTCTGTGGGGTTGTGGGTTATGTATTTGTGGGTTTTGGTGGTGTTTTTTGGTTTTGTTTTTTGTTTCTTGGTTTGCAAACCAGGAGTGAAGTTAGACTATGAATACTGTTAGTTTCCATTTTTCTCTTCCAGTTGGCATTGCTGAATCCTGTCACATAATTCATGACTATTTATTTTTGAGGGAGGACCTTGTTGATTTTTGTCCATCTGCCTGTGATTCGCAGTGCTCTATTTCTGCATGGACCTGGAGAGTTGTTCTCTTGAGCTGTAAGCAGCTCTGTTTTAGTAGTTTAGGAAAACCCACGTAGGTGTTTCACCCTCGTCCTACTAGCATGGTGCAGTACCTGTAGCACCTTCACAGCCTTTTGTTTCATTGTTGGAAGTAGTTGCTGTGTGTTGAAAGCTTTGGCTGTTGCTCAGGGTAGCTTGATGGATACTCTTGGTCTCTAGTACGTATTGTAGAATGTTAATGGTGGTAAGAGAAAAAACTGCTATTCCTGTTTTGCAAGAGGGGAGGTTGGGGCAAAGAAAGACTTAAATGTCTCTTGCAAGGTTTTGTAGGAATTGTGTGGTAATGGGTAACTATCTGACAGGCTGCTGAGCAGCATGACCCTCTCTGCTCTCGTTGGTCCCTCTGTATGGGTGCGCTCCTGGGTAAAGTCACTCCCAAGCAGAGCAGTGTTCAGATGCAGAGGGTTCTCTTGGGGATACTGCTTGCCTCCTGAGCACAAGACCTCGTTGCTGCTTTGTCTCACACTGAAGTAGGGCTTCTCCTCTCTGTTCTGTGGAGCTTCTTTGCTGGGAGAGTGCCTTCAAGCTTCTTCCCTGGCAGCCAGAGGACAGACCTCCCCGACCTTGAGAACAAATTCCTTAAGGCCAGAGAGGAATTTAAGGCTGTTTTTCTTGGAGCTAGTGTGAGATCTTGCCCACCCAGTGCTACCCACAGTACAGGCTCTAGGGATGTACACCTTTTATTTTTTATCATCTCTTTTGTAGGCTGCCTTGTTTGCGTGAATGAGACTCTTGGAGAGTGGAAGGGAATCCCGACCAGCCTTTTAAAGGGGCTCTAAGTGTCTAAGCTATTGAGGGCTCTGCCGAGTGTTGATTAGGACTAAGCCCTGAAGAGCTGCTAATGTACATTCCTGTGCGATAGGCACCAGATAGTGTGCTCTGAGCAATATTTTTAACCTGTAGGAGATAGGGGTGCCTTAAAAGAGTTAAGCTTTTCTGCTGCTTTTGCTGACACTAGGTGCTAAATTCCCTGCTGACAAGAATAGCCTGCAATCCTGGGCATTATCAACAAACAAACAAATAGGGCTCTCCCAGCTTTGAAGTCTTGAAGTGAAACATTGGGGGCTGGTTACAAAGAATTGGGGAGCTCAAGTCTTGTGGACCAAGAATGAAGGCAAGGTGGAGAAAATGAGGGCCACAGGCAGAGGCCCCGGCAAGAATCTGGATGGCTTTATTAGGACCCAGAAACAAAGTTAGGATGTGTGCCCTGATGGGGGAGGGAAGAGATTCTCTGATGTTGTTGGTGAGCAAGGGGGCCTATTTGAAAATAGCCTGAGGTGCACTTAAGAAACTTGATCAAAAAATATTTAACAGGATAGCGAAGGATCAATTCTATAGACAATACAAATGGAAATTTTTCAGGGATGATACAAACTCTTCCCACACTATTCAAGAGAATAGCAGAGATTTGAACAAATCCCACTTCTTGTTTATTTAACTTCAGAAGATGAGAAGTCTCTGTGTTGGGTGCTGCCCTAGAGAGCACATGGTGGTGGGAGTGCACTCTCTGTTACTGGTGGGGTGCAAAGTCATACTCATAAGCTGAATCTTTGTGTAACTTGCTTGTTTCTGCCAGTGATTGCAGGCTCTGCTCCTCAGAAATAAGTAATGGGAATTCAGGGAGAGGATCTCAGGGAAGGTGAGCATGGTAGTTTTGGCAGCTCTTCCGGCGCAATATCAGCAGCATGCGTCCTACCTTCTGGATGATGTGGTGTAACATGCATATCTCTCTTTAGGTTTGGTCCCTGTCCGCGGGCAGAATTGGGCAGTGTCTACATACAGTGCAGACAGAGGATCGAGTGTGGTCCATTGCTATCAGCCCATTATTAAGGTAACAGTTCTTTTTATTCCCAGTTTGCAACAGAGAGGAGTAATGGAATTGGATAGGCTGTGTGTCCACAAATCTCTCTGAGGCACCAGTGTGACACTTCAGGGACTTGATTTGGGTGGAGGCTAATCAGGTGCCTGTGCCGGCAGCAGCAACTCAGAGAAGAATGTGTGGCCTTTGTTCCCCAGAACAGCAGAGTGATCCACTCTTACAGGGGCTGTGAAAATGGCCCTGTATTCCTCTTGCTGTCTCAGGTGGAACCTGTTCATTCTTACTGGCAGAGCAAACTCTCTGACTTGCTAATTAGAAGCAATGAGCCAAATCCTCTTGAGGTTTTGTGTACTGAAAAGGTGCCAACTTGTATTCTCTTTCTCTGGCAGAAGAGATGCCAAGCAAAAAGATCGTTGCTTGGGACCTGTGTGCAGTGGTTAGAGGTTGGTTTTCTTTGAGCATGCTGAACTAGGAAAGATGGAAGTGGAGTTCAGGAATTACCTCCAGCTTCTCTTGTCTGTAACTCTGTGCTTCTGTTGTGGGCATAATGCTCCAACTACAGCATGGGAGGCAAGGGCAGTACCTACACCAGTGTCTTCTGAGGTGTTTTTCAAAGTGCTCCTGTTCTTGAGGAAGTGAAAATCTGACAAACGTAAACTCTCACTGTTAAAATCTTACACCAACCAGCAACAGTTCTCTCTTATTCCCTGTTAAGCTGGTTTTCTGAATGTGAGAGACATTCTTCCTCAAGGAACAGGGGAAGAAGAGGTGGTGTTGCTGCCCCTGTGATGTCTGCAACTAGTGAGTTTTATGCTTGTGCAAAACCGGAATATTTCCCTTAACTGCTGTCCTTGTTAGATTTCCAAGCTTATTTTGCAGGCAGCAGAAACCTAGTGGTACAGAGATAACGGCAGTATCAGGGAAATGACCCTCAAGGCCTGCTATGATTTTCCTGTTCTCTTGTCCCATTGCTCTGAGTGTTTGAGACACAGTATTTCTGAAGAAGGGCCACATGCGTTAATGCTGCTAGATGCTAGATAGAAGTCCTTTGCTGCCTTCTGCGCTGCAGGGGCCCCTTTTCTAGCAGATGGGCTCTGGCTCTAGCACCATGGCTGGTTAAAGCCCAGTGGCATGCTGCTTCCTGCTCTTAAGTGATGACCTACTGAGATGGCCTCTTGTCAGGACAATGTTCCTCTCCCTGGTGTGCACGCTTGCGCACACTCTCTGTCACAATATTTACCCACAGTCTCCCCACCTCCTCCCTTTCTTTCCTGCAGGGTGATAAATGGGAGGTGGTGGAACAGCTACCCCATGAACAAGTGGCCTTAAATTGTGCACTCTCATTTGTCCTTTTATGAGACTGTGGACTGTACCAGTCTCCTCTGATAGCCCACCCTACCGCCCCTTCTTACCCCTCCATATTTTTGGGAGGGGGGTGTGGAGAATTAAAGCCAATTAGCCACGTCATTAATTCTTCAATTTGATGGCTGATATAGCAGGGCCTGAAACATGCTGCTGACCTTGTATAATGGGAATCCTGCTCCTTAACATATTGACGATGGGAGAAGTTAATTAAAATTCCACAGAGAGAAGGTGTCGGCTAACCTATAAACCTGTCGCTTCTCAGAACAAATCACAGCCATCCTAGGAGAGAGAGAGGATCAGAGCAGGAGGGCATGTGGTGGGGGAGGACCAGGGCAAGGGGCAGGGGAGATGAATTTTTCACTAATAGGTTTTATTGCTCACTGTCTAATGAGGGTAAGTATCAAAAAGATAATATCTGGTTTCTAGCAAGGTCTGTGTTGGGAAGCTCTGTGGTTTCTGTTTTATTTGCAAGAGCCCATATTTCACCCATGTATATTCCCTATGCACTTGTGTGTGAAGCTTTTCCTCCCTTGCAGTCCCCATTCTTCTTGCCAGAGCTGGGGTGCGTTTGTTCCTCACTGGAGCCTGAACATGGCCTATAACCTCCACTTCCTCCTAAATGCTTGACGTGCCCTCCCGATTCTCCCTTCTCACTTGTGCTAGTGTAAACCGAGAGGTCCTCCGTAAATATGGAGAGTTCTGCTGGTGTAGAACTGTGGTAGAATCAGGCTCCATCCACCCAAGTATTTTGGCCCATTGTTGCTGAGAACCCACCATCTCTCTCTCTTATGGACACATAGGAATAGCCCAAAGCAGTTGTGTGTGGTGGGGTAGGAGCAGGGAGGGCTCCTCTAGATCTAGCCATTCAAAAGTGCTTTGGAGAGGCTGCAGTTTCCTGAGTTGGAGTTTTGCCAGGACTAAGACTCTCTGGGATAGTCAGGCCTATATTTTTACTGAACCTCAGCTGTTAATGGGCAGGAGTGAAAGTTCTTTTTGCTTTTCAGTGATATCTCCCCCTGTGTGAAGCTTCCTTAGAAAGTATCCCATGCACTCCTGACCCACAGCTGGGTTTTCTGCTTTGTCTTCTGTAGTCTTGCTCTGCTGGACTGCTGCTCAAAGGATGGACAGTGCCTATACACCCAAACTAAGCTTCAGAGACTTCTGCTTTTAAACTGCAGCTCCTCTGGCTTTGGCATCTTTCTTGTATTCTGCTTTGATTTGTTCACAGTTCCCCTGTGTCACTACAGAGATGCTCATGCAGATGTGCTGAGTGAGAGAGGAGGCTTCCTTGCTCTTTGTGTGGTGATGCTTGGAGAGTCTTCAAATGGAATGATGCCCATAAGGGAGATTAAGTAGAGTAAAAGGCAGCGAAAGGTTACCAAAAGTACTGGATCTCCTCCTTTTACTGTGCAGGGGAGAAGTGTGCTTAGTCCTTTGTATAACCTTTTCAGCCATGGAAGTGCCTTCACATCCATGTGTGTTATTGGAGCTTCCCAGCTTTGGGGATCCCAGACAGTGCCCTGCAGGGTAGTGGGGATGGGGAGAATATTGTGTTCCTTCTGGGTTTTCAGCAGGTCTTCTGCATAGCTGTACTGGCTGGTGTGTTTGGGACAGCAGATTCCACGTTGCCTGTCACATCAGGGACTAGAGAAGAGTCTGAGCATCCTTAAAACAGGGTGCCTCAGCTTGCTCCAGCAACTGTTTTAATTGATCTCCAAAGCTGTCCTTCTCCATAGATTAGTAAAATGCTCTACTTACAGAGAGGCTGTGTACCCTGAAGCATGTTTCTCAGCTGCTTGTAATCCCCTTCCCCCCGAGTTCATTTGCCTTTTGAACTCTGCATCTTGCAGATGTTAAACTTTCATTTACTGGTGCTTACTGGAGTGACTTATGTGTGCTCAGGGACCAGGGCAAGCCTGAGTGCAGTGGACCAATTCAAATGTGCAAAGCGAGGCAAATCCAGGGGTTTCTAGTGGAATATGGCACCACCTTCATGCTTTGCGATTTCCTGAGGTGGCAGTAGCCAGGGAGGAGAAATGACCACTGTACATTGTTTAATTTGAGGGATAGGTTTATGGAGAAAATGAGATCCAATCGCCTGGCATTTATGGCTGCAGAAACATAAGGCTTATAATATTCGTTATGCTACTGAAATGTTCCTTTATTTAGAGGAAAAGTTGTTGCAAAGTTTTTTACCAATGATAGACAAGCTTGTAAATTGGAAGGGAAAGAAAAAAGTGGGCCTTGATGTTAAATTAATTATTAACCTTAGATTCAGAAATTCTTTGGTGTTGGATTCAAAAAAAGTATTCAGATCTAAGCTGGCTTCTCCTGATGGGTCTGGCCACTGGCATTTGCTGTTTAGACTTCAAAATATTTATCATGAGAGCTGGTCTTCCCATGTTATACTTGAAATGTGTTGGATTTTAAACCAAGAAAAGAGATGATGGAGCCACAAAAACGGTTTTCAGTGTGCAACTATAGATAGAGAGCTAGGAAAGCTTTGGTGCAATCTGGGGCAACATCCAGCAACTCTAATGTGCCTTATTGCAGCAGAGATGTGCTTTGGGTGCGTAAGCCCAAAATATGGTCTCCCCTTTTCTACTGTCATGGGTCTACTGCAGTACCTGACCTCTCCTTGAAAATGTTGCCCCAGTGAAGTGCAGATTTACTCCAAAGAAGAGGAAGGTTTGTACCAAAGAGTGGCTCTATGCATTGTATGTTTAATTTGAAGGAAGATGAGTAGTTCTGTGAGCAGCTGAATTTAAAAAGCCAGGCTTGCTCTGTCTCTTCTGTTTATGCAGTTATTTTATTTGTAGTTGAGACCTGACTCCTATTTTAACGTGCTAATTTGAGTCTTGTGAACCTAATTGCCTCTCCCATGGAATATTATGGGGAATTAATGCCTGAGGAGACCTCTGTCCCTGTGGACAACCTCGGATAAACTGTAAAACATACCTAAAACTCGCTGGGGAAAGGGAGGAAGAAAAGGGGTACTGACAGGCACCTTGACTGAATGGGTCTCTTCCACTGGGAACTATCAAAATGTTTAATTTTGAGGGCTTCTTTTTAATGGTTATCTGGAAACTTTTTGTGAAAGTAATACAATCTGACATTGTAGATTGCATTAGAGCAAGACTTGAGTCAGAGCAGCTTCACAGTGGTTTTAACTGTACATTTGAAGCCCTAATGTGCAGCAGTTAAAATGTTTGATAATGTTTCCCTCACCCTCATTTCTTGCTCTGCTTTTACCAGTAGATATCCCCTATTGCATATCAAGACGAGCTGTTGGCTGTAGTGGTGCTCTGTTTTGACCTAGCTTTTTGCAGTTAACCTCTCTGAGTCTGCTAGGACTTGGGACAAGTAATGGGGCTTTATTCTGGTTTGTGCATTGCCAGCAAAATAGCAGACAGCAAGAGCACTGCTGTCCTTGGGGATCTCTATAGAGCCTGGTTGGTTTGAATAATTGAGAGGGGACTCTGACCTGCAGCTGTTTCTTAACCAGGCGCAGGAAGAACCTGCTCAACTGTGAGATCCCAGGGTGGACTTGCAGAGTTAGTGGTGGCATTAACTACCATCTCTTGCTGACCTCAGAGAGTGATCTGGATGTGGGTTTCAAGATATACACAATAGTCATAACTGACTTGGTGCTCTTTCACCCTAAAGCTGAAGAGCAGGAAATGAGTATCAGTTTCTCCCCTCTGGAGCTAAAATGACACCTGTATCTTATCCATGGGCCCTAACTGTTCCCTTGATGTTGAGAGGAAGAAGACTTGTTTCACCTTCTTTAGCTGTGTGATAATGACTGTGTTTGGTCTTCTTCACTTGGATGAACACCTGAACATACATGTCCATTTTCCTTCTCCTCTAGAAACAAAAATATATGCAAACGCTTCTGTAGGTTGAGAAACTGTGATTTACCTTTCTTCACTTCAGTTTCTTTCCTTTGCCCTCTAAAGCTCATATGACTGATGACTTGCTCCCTTTTTGTCACTTTTGGCCGATAGTCTAATGTGTATATTTTCTGTGACTCTGTGAATTGGCTTACTATAGGTTGTGGGCAGGTGAACAGGTCTTGGGAAGCAGTAGCTAAATGAGTTGGAACCTAGACATCTGTTTCTAATCCTGCAGAGCTGTGTTGCATATTGAATCTTTCTTTTTTTCCTCCTCTTGCAGTTTTTTCTCATCTTTCCCCTTGCTTAAGGGGAAAGTCTGTCTCGGAAAGCTTGGGGGAAGCATCGTTCTTGTGCTGCTTGGTTTGCACAGGAGAGTCCATGTCTGTTTAATCGATGTGACAGAAAAAATTTAGTTGAGGGAGCTGGCAGCCTTATGGTTTGAGGTTTCTATTTCCAGTTTGCGATCATTTTCTCTTTGCTTTTTAAATTCGCAGGGGGAGAAGGTAACTTCACCAGACCTTTGCTGCTGTTTACCTTTGCTCGACTGTGCAGTGTGCCTTTGTTTTTCCACCTTTGATCAGTGTCCTGCCAACAGATAATTTAGCAATTGCATCCCAGGGTGGAAGTGTGGAGTTAATGTTAAAATTAGGGGTTTTTTTCCTTTCCTAACTTCTCTGGCTGATGGAGCAGAGAAGGGGAGAGGGGAGGTGAAGGGGGCCATAAATTCTAGACCTGATGAGTCTGCTCCTTGTAGAGAAACTAAAGCCTCTGATGTCTCTTCAGCACTTTCATTAACATTTAAATTAAGGGTTTGTTTTTCAGGCGGCTTCAGTCCCAGCCCTTTCATGGCATGACACATGGAGGCTGTTCTCTCTCTCTCTTTCTCTCTCTCTTTCTAGCTTGCAAATCAGTGTACAACAGTAATCACTGCTGTATTTTTTTTCTGATCTCTCAGGAGGGCAGCGACCTGACAAGCTGTACCAGAGGTTCAAAGAGAATCAGAAATGGAGTGCAAAGGTAGATGGGCAGGAGGATGCCAGGTTTCACTCCTACAATTAGAGCAGTGTCTGTTCCCTCCCCTACCTTTCAAAGGGTTGCTTTTGGGGGCGGGGAGAGAGGGATGGCCCTTTCTTGCACGGTGAGAGCCCCAGGTGCAGATGGGCTCCACTGTTACTCCTCCTAGATGAGGCCGGAGGTGTCACTTGGAGGATACAAGCTCATGCCCCGAGGTGGGAATTGGAGCTGTAGTGTCCTAAGATAGCAGCCTAGCCCCTCTAAAGGAGTGTTGATTTGTCCTGAGGACAGCAGGAGGCTGGTCCTCAGCATGCCATTGGCATTTGAAAGACAGCGATAGTGGAGGATATTGACCCAAGTAAGAAGCTCACCTCTGTCTTCTGTGCTCCAGAGCTGAAGTTCCGTCTGCTCTGAGTATTGCTCTTATTGTTGGCAGAGGAGATAACTGATTTGAAGTGTCCGTTTGGGTCTTGGCTTATGATAGACTAAACTAGACTAAATAGACTAAATGCCTTGGTGTAGCAAAGTAATTTCTGGTATAGGAGCTAGTTGATTTAACATCAAGAAGAAAAAAACTGTCTTCCACCTGCTTCAACGATTTTGTGTAAGAAAGCCAAGGAACAAGGGGACAGTTTTAGGAATGGAAACAACTTGCAGTGGAGAAGCAGTATAGTAGGATTTATGTGAACACATGACTCTTTGTCCCAAAGCTCTTTTGAAACCTTTGACTTCTTGTGTCCCACCCAGTTGGTCACCACTGGTAGTTTGTTATCTTCTGTGGTCTCTCTGACAGGAGTTGGTGAAATTGAGTAGCACTGATCTGGTGTCTTTCATGAACTGAAAGTGCATAAAAGGCAGAGAATAAAAGAACCAACACAGAGCAAAGTGTTTAGCATAATGAAACCTGCAGCTTGGTTGCTGTCACACTGTCCATGTCGACACTCTACCACCCTTCCTAGATTTGCTTGCCTTTCACTAGAGCTTGATCCAAATGGACTTTGAAGTGTGCCAACATGATGAGAGTCACAAGCTGGCAGTGGGGTCAGGAAGAGTATGGTAGGTACAGTGCATAAAGAAGGGTGCCAGAAGTTTCTGTTTCTTCAAGATTCACTTTAAGTATGCTGGTGGTGATTTATACCATGTGGCTCTTCTGGAGGACCTAGTTCAGAAGCCTCCTATGCATGCTGAAAAATGTTTCTGTTCTGGGGTTTGGATTTTTTTGCCCTTTTGTGTGAACTACCACAGACCGAAATCTGTGTCACTGTTGTTTGGTGAAGTATCGTGTTTAACTGTTCTATTACTGAGTGTGTGATGTTAACTTTCAGATAGTGAGTGATACAGAACAACTTTTCAGGGGCAAGGTGATCCTGTCTGTATTCAAGTGCTCTGAAGCTGTGTGGTGGGATGTGCTTCTCTGATCCTGGCTGACCCATGCTCTATTTTGTACCACCTATTTGATTGCAGGGTGGGTCTTTACTCTCTGTGAGATGTTTCTGCATAGTCCTAAGAACTACCACCATCAATGTTATCTTGGTATCTTCATCCTGTGTAATACAAGGGGGATTCAGAATGTCTACTCTGCACTGCTGGCATCCATCTACTTTTCCAGGTGCTATAGGTTTTGGAGGTTCATGGGTTCAAGCCCACTGAGTTTTTCTTCTTCAGGGCCCAGTGTCAGATGGTGCTGAGCGTGTTTCGTGAAGTCCATGGCCTGCACAAACCAAAGCTGTCAGGAATGGGAAAGAGGATGCTTAGAACTTGTCACGTAGGGGTGTCAATCATGACTTGTGAGCCACCACCAGTGTTGCTCAGTCTCCTTCAATGAGGAAAGCTTTTTAATTTAAGCACTCCCGAGGCTGGATGCCAGCATGGAGCCCAGCTTGGCTGCCCCAGCGGTACTCGGGGCAAGTGTGCCTCAGCACTAACTGGGGTAACTCCTACTCATTTCTCTTTGGAAGCTCCACTGTATTTATGGGTGAGGAGGGCGGGAGGATGCCTGCCCTCCCACCTTCCCCCGTGTTGTCTCAAAAGGCCCTGGTGCATCTTTGATTAGGTGTAGGTCAAAAGAATTTCCACATCGTGACCTTAATAACTGCGGTTGATTGGCAGGCGGTCTGTGGAGAGGGAGCAGCCTGTCCCTTTCATCTCCCTTGGTGCCGTGCTGGGACAATGGGCCAGCATATTTTCCTTGTTGTTCCTCATTTGAAAAGGGTCTGGTATCTCTACTAGGTACCTGTGACATGGGGGTCTTGATTGGGGTCTCATAAAGGGCCCTGTCAGTGTGTCCAAAGGCCAGGAATACAAAAGCAATCAGTGGGTGGGGGTCTCAGCTGACCACTGAAGAAGGGAGGGGAGGGTCCTGGAATCAGTGGAGGGAGAAGCAACCCCTGATGGGAGACCTTAAAGGGGGGAGGGGGGGAGGAGGCAGCCCATTTTTGTCCCAAACTCATCAAGCACATCTGCAGAATTGTCCCAGCCGCTGCCTCCCAGTTTCAAAAGAAAATGATCGTTTGATAAACCGTCCTGATTCACCACTTTCTCACAAGGGAGGGAGATCCACCTTTGACCTCTATGATTTCACATTGGGCCCAGCTCCCCCCCATCAAATTGCTGGAGAAACTTTGAAATGCATCCCTTGCGCTCTCTCTCCTTCTCCCTCT
>NW_010425618.1:26032-26721 GCF_000710305.1 Buceros rhinoceros silvestris
CTTTCCCTTTACTCTCTCTTTCTTTTTCTTTTCCCCTTCCCCTCCTCCTCTTCCCATCACCCCCACCTTCCCCGCTCTCCCGCTTTGTAAAAAAGGCGTACTGCTTTGGAGTTTAGTAATTAGTAAAATCTTCTGCAGCACAATAAAACCGCAGTGCTTGGCCCACATATTCCCACAATTTACATACTCGCGGGCATTCGAGAAAACAGGTGGCATTCCCAGTGCATCGCTGCCTATGAAAATCATTTGGAAGGCAGGGAGGGGAGGGTGCTGGGACCCACTCGCTTCTATGAGCTATAGGAATGTGCATGAATATATTAAAATGTTTTCACACAATGCTTGTATTTTCCAATGGGAAGAGGCATCTTATGGATGAAAGGCGGCTGGCCCAGACACAGGCCTCTTCCAAACGCTCTTTCCCACTCGGGGTTTGTTTGCATGGATGAGAGAGAGAGGGGGCCTGGGGGGAGGAAAAGACAAGCATACTATCTATGGAGAGCGAATCTTTGTGTGCCTTTTACCCACTCCCCCTTTGTGGTCCCAGAAAGTTGAGTTATGAAGGAATCATGTCTGTGGAGGGGGACAGGCAGGGGGATCATCAGGACTTTCTGCCAAAGTTTTTGGAGGCATTGCAATTGTAGAGGGGAAATAACTTGTAATGGGGCATAGCTCTCTGACTGACGGGATTC
>NW_010425618.1:26822-39432 GCF_000710305.1 Buceros rhinoceros silvestris
ATGACTGAGAGGGAGCTGGCTATCTCGGGCAGTATTAGCAAGAGCCTATGAATAACAGAAAACAGTCTTGCAGTACTTTTCCAGTTTCATCTTACTGCCCAAGAACAGGCTGCTCAATGCTCAGGCTGGACAACATATCCAGCTCTTCATCTCCTTTTTCCAAGAGGGTAGCAGTTCCAGGCTGTGCCACAGGTGGAACCAGCAGTTCCCACTCCATTTCAGTTGGGGCCATTTAGCTGCAATGCTTCTGAAGAGGTTCTTTGGGTACCTTCAACTTGTAGAGTGTTGACAACAGGTGTGTGGTCTCGAGAGTGTAGATTGGGGATTTCCTTTCTAATGAATGAGAATTGAAGTGAAGGGAGGGAGAGGCTGAACACAAGTAATGAATCTCTTGGCTTAGGAGCAGGGTGTGCATGTTGGGAAGACCTTGGTTTCAGCTCCAGGGATGCTGTTATGTTTGAGAATACTGGTGCAGGCTGCCAAGGGGCCTTGTTGAAGGTAGTGTAGGTGGGTTGGTGGCTGGATTTTTTTATTTTAAATAATACACTTTTGGTGAAAATGCCCTTCAAAATTTCTGTGGGAAGTGATGTGGCGCCAGCATGGTGATCTGACTGCCTGTCCCGTGCTATAGATACAGCCTTTTTGTAGAAAGCTCTTCTGGGCAGGCACCCTGTCCAGATAGGTTCTGCCCTGAGAATTTACAAGTCTGCCCACAGCCAGCCGGAACCACGGCAGCAAAAAACTTATGGATGCCATGAAGAGCTATTCCAAAGTCCACACAACCCAGCTGAAGTCTCTGCTCTCCTGAAGGAACTTACCAAAACACAAGCTCCCAGAACAAGGCATAACCCATTTAGAGAGGAGTGGGAAGATCTTTACTGAGACTTTCTCCTCAGTTGAGCCAACTTCACTTATGCTTTCTGACCAGACTTTCTCTGTGACAGGTGGGAGAGAATATATTCCCTAGCCCTGCAAGGGCTCAAAACCCTTTAGCATCTCAAAACCTTCTGCAAAAGGGTATTCTTGCATGACAACTGTTCCTACAATGGATCTGCAGAAGTAGCAAAGCTCTGTAGTGCTGTTTCTCCCATCTGGCCTGCACTGGTCATACTGGTGTTGGTCATGGTGCAAAGGTCTCTAACCTTTTGTTGGAAACAACCAACAACCCAACTGGCAAGAGGGCTTACTTTTTATTTTTAATTATTGTCTTCCCAATTCTCTGCTCCTCCCCTTCATCTTTCTGCATCTCTTAAAGAGGCAGTGGAGGGAAAAAAGCTTTGGTTTTTGTTTGGGAAGGGGGTTAGGAAGGGCGACGTGGCCCCTGCAACCTCTCATAGGGGTGTCTTGTCAGGGCGCGGCATGAAGGGCACAAACAGATCATAACCTTTAAATGAAAATGCGATGGAGGGGAGAGATGAAAGCAGTGAAACAAATTAGATACATCTAGAGGGGGTGCTCAACTGGAGAAAATTAGCATTTCTTCCTAATTGGAGTGCAGGACATTCCATTACAGGGTTTCATTACAAGGAGGGAAGCACTTGGGCCTCTTTGGGGGATTCCCCCCTGCCCTCAGTAAAAGTAAAAAATGTATTTGAGAGGGCACTGAAAAAAATACATTTGAGAAAGGACTGAATTTATCGAAGTGAAGGTTTCAGACTGCTACAGGAAGAGCAATGATAGTAAACCAGCAGTCCTCTGTTTATTAAGGGAAGAAAATGATGATTGCATGAGCATGAAGTCAGGTGCTAGTCCTATTTTTTCTGAAGGAAACTGAAAGTTTACAGGAGGCGGCAGGTGATGGTAACTTTCTCACACTAGCACTTGTGGAATCAAGTAGGCTGTATCCAGAGTGCCCTGGTTTGTTTGAAGCCTAGGTCAGTGGAGTCACTTCAAGACTACCTTACATAGCGTATCAAATCCATGCTGTGGAAAGTACTTGTTCAAGGCATGTCTGTCTCATTCTGCCTTTAACCAGAGCTGTTGCATGCAACAGGAATTTGGATACATCCCTGGGAAGCAATGGCTGACTTCCAGCATGGAATACCTTGTGGCTGCACTGGGGCTTGTGCATACCTTTATGGTCCAAGTAGATTGTGCCGGCTTGAGAAACAGGCGTGCATGGACGTTCTTTATATGTGCATCTTTATGTGTAAATGGGTGCTAAGAATAGCTTTGAGGGAATTCAAGGAACAAGGTTTTGCATGGCATCTCTGGCACTAGGAGTAGGGGGAGACAGTTTGTTTTTTTCCAAGTAGGGGTTGGATTATTTATCAGGCACTGCTCTCAAGGAAGGAGAGGTGAAAAGAAAAGCAGACTTGCTTCAGGTGTATGGTAGGCAATGTATGTTGCTCTGCCAATTTATAGTTATAAAATTTCCTGTTCTAGCTCAGGAGAGGCAATATATAAGCACAGGAATGTAGATTTTAGGAAACTGCTGAAGGAAGGGTCCTGTCTGCACAGGAAGGTGGTTCCTAGCAGAGTAGGGGGATGTTTACAGCAGCAGTGCCTTCATCCTGAGCAGACTGTCATCTGCGTGCCTAGGACGAGATTGGCGATTATATGAATTTACAGAATTCGTAAATGTAAATCTCCAACTTAACCGTTGCTGATGAATTTTGGTATTTTGACACGGAGCATACCACTGCCTTCAGGAATATCTTCAGGCCTAGAGAAAATACTGTTGAAAATTAAAGCATGGCTCAGATGTGAGCGTCTCCCGTTTTAGGCCTGGCACATATCAGGATGATGATGTCTCCCCTTCCAGCCTTCTCCAGCCACTGCAATTCTCATGAAAAATACATGGTAGAGTGTTTAAAATGAACAAATGCATCAGTCTGGCTCTAGACTAGTAAAGCATACTACTTTTGAAACACGGAAGGTGGAGAGGAGATGGGAGCAGTGCTGGAGAGGCTGGGGATTGGAGAATAGTCAGGCTCGAAGGGAAGCTGGTTCTGCTGAAGAATGGGAACTTCTCGATGTCTGTGGTTGTACATCTGGCTTGTGTGCTAATACACATGACAGAGTGCCTCTTACCTGTAGCTAAGCTTCAGCTTCCCCTGGGTAGCTGGCATCCTGCATCTCTGTTGTGAGTGCAATCAGACACTGGAAACGTGGACAGAATTGTGTAGATATGACTCTCTCCTTGGCTCTGCTGCCTCTGGTTTCTTTTCAGAACACTGTGAGATTGCTGCAGACTGGAAAGCAGATTGCAAAGTCTGTTCTCTCTGTGTAGTGTGGCCTGTAGTGTGTTCTGTGTGTCATTATCTAGGATCTGACAGGTCTTCTCTATCTTTCATCCCACCTGCACAAAGCACAACTGCTGCAGCCACTTTCTTGCTCTAAAGAGGTGTTGTGGGTTCATGATGCTCTCTTCACCATCTCTGCACAAGCCTATGTGTGGGATGTACTCATACTGCTTTGTAGGCAGCCTGATGCTTCACAGACACAGGGCTAATTTGGGGCCAGGTATTAAAACCAGCTTTTAATGTTCATTGCCCTGTCTAATTAGTAAATCTTTGTTTTCTCTCCTCTGAGACTGAGGTGCATGTTCATCTAAGTCTAGCCGTCTGTCAAAGAGGACTTGAAATAAGACCCTGCTATGCTTGGTAGACACAGGCAGCTAATGAAGAGAGAGACACCATTTCCTTTGAGGAGAGACCTGTACCAAGGTGATTGATAGTCCCAGAAATTTATTAGTGTGGGGGCTGCATAGAGGCTTGCAAACTGGAACCCAACAGCTTGGTTTTTTCAGGAGGAAAAAGTGATCTGGTGGTCATCTGTGTGTGCATCTCTTCCCCTCCTTCCACAAAAAAAAAAAAAGACTAAAGAAAGAAATGAACTGGTCAGAGGAAGCAATTACAGGCTAAGCTGAGCCAAGCAGCAACTGCTACTATTGCTGTGCTTGGTCTCTGCCTCCTGGTGCAGCTGTCTTGAGCTTTGCACCTGCGCTTTGTTCAGTGACCTGCTTCGCCTGTCCAGGCTGATTTAATGAGGGATAGGGATGGAACAGGACTATCTGATGGAACAGGTTTTCTCTTGCTTCTTATTCTGTCTTGCACAGAGTATTGATCAGTGCGTGTGGCCCAGAGCATGTTTTCCATATACTCCCCTGGATTTTCTCCTCTTAGACAGTGGAGAAACAAGGGAGCCTGATCCAGAAATTAGAAAAGCAGTGTTTCTCTAGTGTCTGTCTTCTGATGGTCTCCAAGCAGTCTGGGAACATGGATTGTGTGCAGGCCACTTCAGGTAAGTTTGTAGCCTGACAGAGCAAGGACTTCATGCTCCTAATGAAATACCTTCATGCTCCTGGTGGAACTTAACGGGTACTTTGGTAGTACTGAGTGCAGGTCAACAGTACTGTTCCCATTGTGCAATACCTCTGCCTTCTGCTCCCCAGACTATGGTTTGTGAGACCTTGACGGTCCTCAGGCCTCTGTTGGCTCTCTAGCTCTCGCAGTGAAGCCAGTGATATGGGTCCCTGCTGGTCTAGGAGTGACTGAGAGTGGTTAAAGCCTCAAAGCCTGGAGCAGGATAGATTAACTCTAACCTGCCTCAGTGGGGACATGAACCAAAAGGGTCTGAGGAGGAAGTACAGCAGAGGAATGCTTCTCTGTGCTGAAGAAATGGCTTTGGCCAAAGATAGTGAACTTCCATGAGGTTATGGACGTGCGTGATGCTAGCAGTTTTGAAAGGGATTTGGGAATTCACGGATAGCAGACTAGGTGGGGATACACTCTCTAAAATTCTTTATGTGGTGGTTATGGATGCTAGGGCAGTGTACAAGGAGAGCGACCACAGAAAGTTGCCAAGTGTACATGGCCTTCTTAAACAGCATCTCCTAGTACCACTGCTGGAGATGAAACAGAGAGCTAAATGGCTTGACCAAGGTGGGCATTTCTAATGTTCTTCTGGCCATGGTCATCAGTTCAGCATCCATCTACCCCAGCATTTGGTGTCCAACAGGGGTCAGTAGTAGATGTCTAGGAATAAGGGTAAGAAACAACACAAGAGCAAAAAGATCCTTTTCTGCCTGTTCCTTCCCACCTTCCAGTGATGGAGAGGTTAGGGGTTCCCTGGCTAGAGTTTGCTTCTGGACCAGTGTTTCTTTCCCATTTGCAGAGGGTAGCTCAGTGAGCAGCTTGTCTCTCCTTTCTGAACCTGTAATGTTCTGGTCTTCATAGGCTCCTTTCCAATTCAGTGTTGTGTCCCGAGAAAGAAATGCTTTGTTCTGTTTTTAAACCTTTTGCCTGACCATCTTAGGAGTTATATAGTGAATGATTCCTCCTTCTGGATATCCTCTGCTCTGTTTACGAATTTAGCTTTTTTTTCCAAGCCAGCCCAACTCCTGTATCAATGACTGTGGGCAAAGCAGTAGCAAACCACACCTGTTGTGAGTACTTGCTGGCCAGTTGTCATTTAGAGTGGACTGCATATGTAGGCATCCCTGAGATGTGGTAAGCTCATCACTTCCTCCCAGTGAGGAGGAAGCCTCTAACTGGAGTCCACAGAGATGCAGTCTGACCTGAACTGACGGTCATGTAATTGGAACTTGTGTATCCACGTGATAAACATCAGTGACAGCTGTGACTGAGACACTTCTAACTTCCTACAGAATCAAATACTGACACTTTAGTAGCAGGCTCATTTCAGTGCAGGACATGAGCAAGCCTGGTTCTGGCATTTCTTCATGTGGGTGTTTGACTTGCCAAGCAATAATAGTTCTTTTAATAACTGTTTTTGGATGAGACTTCCTAAACTCTCAGAGCACATGGGAGTAGGGCAGGCCATGGAAAGGAAAGGTGGAAACTGTGGTTTCACACTTCTGCCTGCAGAGCTGCCTGTGCATCTAAAGCTTCCAGATGTCTGTTCTGTGAAGTGTTGGAAGACTAACTGACAGGAGGTTGTCCTGCCTCATCTAGACAGCAGCCTACTGAGGGGCAGGAGGCAGTGTGGTACTTCGTATCCCTTGATCAGATATTTCTTGACATCAAGGGACAATGTGTTTTAGGGAATCCTCTGTTCCGTTGCAGACTTGGGAGATGTGCCTGAAGAGGCTTTTTCCCAGTCTTTTGCAGTGCAATTCTTTCACTTGTACTGCATTCTCTGTCATTTTTTTCAATATACTGACATTAAGTATCATAACAAATTATTCCTTGCCTTCTTGCCTTGTCCTTTCCCTGTCTCTACAGCACCTATTTTGCCTGATCCCTTTCTTATCTTCATCTGGCTAATCTCAGTTCTCACTGGAATTCAGTAGTTCTTGGTCTGCCGTGCAGCCCATCTTGATTATGGATATGGAAGATAACTTGTGAACCTGTGTTTTATTGTTTATGGATGTCAAGTTTGTCAGTTTGAACTCCTGCAAAATTTTTTCAATGGATTTTTGGCAGTTCAGTATCTGTGTGGGAGGTGTCCACTAAACGTTCTTATGCTTTAGATGCATGTCGTCTGTTTGGTTGTTTAATGAAATCTTGTGTGTCTTTCCTTGCATACACGGCTGGGGCTTTCTGGCCTGACCAGCTGGTTTTGTTTCTCACTCTGGTGCTTGCTCACAAGCAAGGCCTGAACTTTCAGGTGGAGAGCAGGGGCTTCATTCATGATCTTGGTTGCTTAGCGGCAAACAGCTGACATGCTCCAAACACAGGGTGAAAACCCTGAAGCAAATCATATTGCATAGAGTGAAGAGCTGAAGAGGGGGGAATCTGCCCAGAGCTTTAAGGGCAAGCGAACCGAGGTTGTAACCGTGTCAGTGTCAGGGCTGCAATGATCAGAGCAGGAAAGCTCTAGGTGTTGTTTCATGGCTGAGTTAAACACAGATGAGGCTTTGTTCGCCTCCCACAGAGCACCTGTGTCTCCATGCCTCAGTGTCCCGGACCTCTCTGTGTGCAGCATGTGCTACATATACACACTTCTCCCCTTTCACCTTTCCTGGTCTTTAGCTTCTTAAAAGCCTCTGAGCATTATTCCCTTCTTCCCTGTTGAACAACTCATTTAGATTTCATTTGGAAATTGTTTGAATATCCTAGAGCAGAGGAGGAAGATCAAGCACTCTGGTTTTAGGTGATATGGCTTCTTTCTCCTATAAGCATAAACAAGTACTTGTTGATAAATTGTATTCTTCCTGAATTTGGCCAAAGTGAATGAATGACACCCCTCAGAGAGGCTATGTTGGAGGTTAGTAGCTAGAGCAAAAGCGTTAGCCCCAAGTTTCTAGTGGTATTTGAGAGGCTGCAGAGGGAAGATGAAAAGCAGCCACCCTGATAACTTTTTTCAAAATTATCCTAAATTTTGAAAATCCTAAATGGGAGGTTTGAATTTGATATACGTGTGCATGTGTGTCTATGGCAAAAAGAATAAGACAAAAATAATTCATGGCCTGTGGCACTAGGGAAAACAGATTCCTTCCAACTCCTACTTTTAAACTGAAACATTCTTGGGTTTTAGTTGTTCTGGCAAACCTGAGAGGATTCTCCCCTCCCCCTGACCTCACTGGTGTGCACATATTGCTGGCTTATTGAAAAGTCATTTTCTGTCATGTTCTAATGGAAATGTTTAGATAAGCTGTCATTATATATGTGCATTTTTAAAGAAATACTTGCTAACTGAAAGCTGTCAGTCATGTCTGAAAATAAATTGGGATTGGCCTTGGCAGTCCTGAAGCTTAAAAAATAGAAAGGAGGTATTTTTAAAATAGGAGAGGTTTTTTCTTTGGCATCATGATTCTTTAAGCATTTTGTACACATGGGCATGTATTTAGACTTTCGTCCAAAGCAATGACAGCTGGAGTATTTATTTAAATTAATTCTACATGTCCCCATCTTGTAGGGTGTGGGGTTGTAAGAAGAAAATCCACTGGACACTATAAGGTTTGTGATAAGGTATGAGCATAGGCAACATTAGGTGTCTTTTCCCACTGATGCCAGGAATGTTCACTATATTTCTCTGTGTAGCCTTGAAACTGGCGTGGCCAACCTGGGTCTGCTTCTCAGATGCTGGCATTGATTTCCTGACAAGCATGTTTTGTTCAGGAATGTCAAAGGTTGCTTTTAAGGAAAAAGTCATGAGCATTGATGAGCCAAAGGCACACAGCATCTGGTTGAACTTATCTCTGTGGCAAGTACTTAAAGCATCTTGGGTGAGGCTGCAAAAAAGAGGATTGAAATTGGAAAATGGACCTTTTGGAGGGAGACTTTAGTAAAATGTGAAAGATATATATGACCTGAAGACAAACCAGAGTATTGTGGGGTGGAATCAGGCAACTTACTTCTCCAGTTTCCAACTTGCTGCAGCACAGTTATGTATTTTAGGCAGCTCAGAAATTACAAGTCTGTGCCCTGGGGGTTGTGCTGGCTGTCGTCTTGCTATATATCAAGCCTCTGGAGATTTCCTTTCCTTGTCATGATTGTTCTAGGGCTTGCTCAGCACTCCTGTGTAACTGGTGTTCAAATGAAAGTCATGGACATCTCTTCACTCGCCTGCTTACTTTTTGGTCTTTGCAGAATAAGGACCAAGATTTTAGATTGTGAAAATTCTTGCTTTCTAGTAGGATGCTGCAATCTTAAGAGACAGAAGATGAGTTTTTTAAAAATATAATTTAACATTTAAAATAAGACCCCATTGCACTGGAGCTGTGATCAAGTCAAATGAGCAGGTTTAACTTGTCTACAGCCCTGGAACTGATCAGCCAGGACAAGGATTTCTATCCTGAAGGCAACAGTGATAATTCAAAGGAAGCATAGATGCTAACAAGTCCTGAGAATCCACAGAGGCACTGTGCCACAGGATGCCGGTTTCCGGCTTGTGAGATGACTGATGCGGGTCTAATGCAACACAGGAGGAATACGTTGGTAGCCGAGTGGTTTGGTCAATCCACATGTGGCAGATTTCCTTCAGAACTGAAGGTCTGCAGCAAAAAGGGAGGTACAATAAGTGAAATCCCACTGTGAAAGCAGTTTTGCTTTGCTAACAGGAAATAGCTCAGCTGGAACAAAACCTGGAGCCTTCATTGCTGTCTTCTTGGTTCTGCTTGTTGCCGGACTTTTGGGGCAGATGCTGGAGGAGGTGATTTATTGCTAAGAAAAATCAGGGAAGAATCAGAGTTTTCACTGTATGCTGTCTGGGACCTGCACTATCCAGTTTCCTCTCCCCACGTCTGTTGCCTTAATCTCAGTGCAAAGGTACTAGACTAGAAATCCTACCCTGGAAGCATAGGCTACACCAGGCCTTCAAGAGTCTGTCATGCATCACACTTCTTCACATGATCCTATTGTGTATCACTGGATCTCTTTTCTCCCTTACCCCTTTTTTGGCATCCTGCACTGCCCTATTCTGTGGTCTGAGAGAAAGGTGCTTGTCATGAGCTGACTTCCTCAGCATGTGTCCCACCGTCAGCTGTGCCCTGCTCTGCCAGGCAGACTGTCCTGCTCCAACTCCTCCTGCTTGCCTCAGATCGGAGCCCCCGGGAGGTCTTTGTCCGCCTGTTGAGAGCAACCTCTGTCCCACCATTCCCACATGGCGCACCCTCCCCAGCAGCCCCCTCCTCATTCAGCAGTTTGGGCTGAAAGAACCTTGGCTAATTACGCCAGGCTGAAAATTACCACTTTGCTGTGTTCTCCTGCTGCTGGGCCCATTTGTGTGGGGCCTGTAGTTAGAAGGAACAAAGTCCCCCCTGTGGAGCCAGGCAGGCCCCAAGTGTGAAGCTACAGGTACAAGCAAGAGGGGAATGAAGGGAATAATTACCAGCTTCTCCAGGTGAAAGCCGTGTTAAAACTTCAATAAGCCAATTAGAGGCCAGGGTGTGTGTGTGTGGGGGGAGAGTCTCCCCCACCTAAAAGTGATTCTCACCAGGCAATTAACAGAAATCATTTCATGGAGGGAGGATAAGAAATGGCTTTTAGAAATTGTCTTGAGTTGGGGGAGTTGGGGCAGGGGGGGAGGGCGCAGTTAGCTGAAATAGCACGATTGCTGCAGTGGTCCTCATGTACTCCAACCTCCCAGCTCACTGTGTGGCCTGAAAATGTTGGTGGGACTAGGGGAAGAGGGAGGAGGGAGGGAAAATGGCAAAGAAAAAGGAATCGCTGGAGCTTTACACCTGGGCAGGCTCTGAGAAAGCAAGGGCTGGAGTTCAGAGCTTCTTGTAAGGCTGTGTGTGGGCCCAGGGCACTGAGCTTGAGGGGGCTGCTGGGTCTGGGAAGTGGGTGAGGGTCAGGCTCGGGGTGTCTTCCCCATTGTGGTGAGGAGGAAGGCTGACCGTGCTGAGCCCAGTAGGAAGGGCATAGTGGCTGGGAGTGAAGGCTCGAAGCAAGTGGGTGAGAACTGAGTGCCAGACCTTCAGAGATCTGCCCACGATGTGTGATGGTCTGTAGGTGCCCTGTCTTATGCCAGGAGCAGATGGTGTCCAGTGTCTATTGCCTTTGCATGTATCTCATTCAGGGGCAATGTTTTTGTGCCACTGAGCCAGCAGCTTCACCTGTTTCTTCCTTTCAGTTGGTTCCAAAAAGCCAGTGGATTTGCTCAAAATGGAGGTTTCATGAAGTCTCCTTGCAGCTCTCTTGCACTGTACTGCAGATGGCATGTGCAGTGGTCAGAGGCAGAGCATGCTGCCTGGTGGGTACCTCGCAGGAGTCTTGCCTGTCTGTATTTGAATGGCTGCTCTGGAGATTAGAGCAGGAATAGAGCAAGAAGTTGCTGCAGGTGGCTGGGGTTGCTCTAGGGATGTTGGAAGGGAAAAAGTCTAGTGTGGTTAAGTCCAGCTGTGGGTATTTCACCTGCACTTGCAAAAGAAGATGAAACGAAGACCAACTCTAAACTCCTCCAAACGCAAATGCAACTGTGGTAGCAACTTTGTTTGCCTTGCTTGTGTTATAGCTTCTGAGAGTTGAAAATGGCCTGTGAGGTTTTGTTCTGGTTACTGATAGGCTGAAGCTGAAATAACCCTACTGTAGTGGTGTTTAACCACCTAGTGTTGGACTGACCTGGAAGTCCCCAGACTTTCTCCTTTGTTTTTTTTCCCTGCTTTCTTTCTTTTTGTTTTTCCCCCCAGAAAACGTTCTGTCATAGGAAGAGAAAACTGTAGCTCTTGCACAGCCCAGCTTTTAGACTCAGAAGTGGTTTCTCAGCAGAGTCGTGTTTCTTTATGATCAGTTTGCAAGGTGTTACCCCAGTGGAAGTCTGCAAAGAGAGCTCTGTTCACAGAAAGGCCTGGCAAGCATGCACAGGCGAAACGGTTTTGGTATGGGCTTTCTGCCTGCCTTGTTGTTTGGTACTTGTTGTTCAGACCAGTGCCCGAGTTACACACCAGATTACATTTCTTCTATGGTTAAGGAGTCTCTTTTCCTGTAATAACTTGAGCTTCAGTTGGGGATTAAATTTGGTCTGGAGAGAGCTACGGATGCAGGAATTCTCATACAGAAACCTCTGTCCTGAACAGCTACTCCATGCCTGGCAAACACAGAGTTTGGGAAGTGAGAGAGGATGAAGAAGAGTGTTGAACATACCATGAAAATAAATATTTTACACTGTTAAACATGGATTATCAAGCCTTTCCGTTTAATAAAGGAGCAGGACTGATATCAGCCCAGTAGAAATACTTGTGCAGCCACAAAGGCAATTGTGTTTTGAGGTTCTGAAAAGTGACAGCAACATTGTGAAAAGCCCTGATTGAATATCCCTCTTGTATGGGAACACCCAAGATCCACAATCAGCTTTAGAGAGCTAGTCTGTCCTGGACATTTGCTTCTCTCTAAAAGCATGTGTCATGTGGAATATTGGGGAAAGGAGGGTAGTATTTAGATGCAAACAGCCCTAGGAACACCAGCACGTAATGATGGTGACAATAGGGCTGAGTGTTTATGGGTAAGAATCAGAGGAAAGGCCAACCAGACAGATATGGCAGGAGTATGTTTTATATCAACCATCTAGGATCAAGAGGTAGATTAAATATTCTATAAGCAGCAGGGAGAAGTCCCACAGTCACTGCCACTTGTTCTCGTGGGGGACTTCAACTTACCAGATGCCTGCCGGAAATACAATACAGAGAGGAAACAGTCCAAGAGGTCCTGGCGTGTGTGGAAGCAGCTTCCTGACACAGCTGGTGAGGGAGCCAGCTAGGGAAGGCTCCCTGCCAGACTTGCTGTTCACAGACAGAGAAGGACTGTGAAGGTGATGTGAAGGTTGGAGGCCGTCTTGGACATAGTGATCATGAGACGGTAGAGTTTTCAATTCTGGGAAGAAAGGAGAGGGGTCAGTAGAACTGCCGCCTTGGACTTCTGGAGGACAGATTTTGACCTGTTTAGGAGACTGGTTGACAGAGTCCCTTGGGAGGCACCTGAAGGGCAAAGGAGACCAGGAAGGATGGACATTCTTCCAGAAGGAAGTCTTGAAGGTGCAAGAACAGGCTGTCCCAGTGTGCTGTAGGACGAGCCAACAGGGAAGAAGACTGGCCTGGCTGAATAGAGAGCTTTGGCTGGAACTCAGGATGGAAAGGAAAGTGTGTGGCCTACAGAAGAAGGGGCCACTCAGGAAGACTATAAAGACCTCCTGAAGCCGTGCAGGGAGAAAATTAAAAGGGCCAAAGCCTGACTAGAACTTAATCTGGCTACAGCCATAAAAG